>NC_080732.1:18524349-18531849 GCF_019097595.1 Hemibagrus wyckioides | reverse complement strand
CGTGGCTTTGTTAGATTTCGGTTGCTATCATTTCCAGTGTTTACATATTTCATGCTAGCTTCATTCTCAGATTAGATTAGCGTTAACCTTCTCATAGCACTGCTAGGTTTATTCTTCTTCCACACGTCTCCGTGTTCTCCGCTTCACGCTAGATGATGCCGCGGCTCTTCCGTCTTTCCTCAGACAGCAAACATCTGAAAGGGAAAACGCTGACACTGGAGACTCCTTCCATAAATGTTTGAGTTTTACTCTGACGTGAGTTGATATGTCTCACGTGTCGTGTCTACGTGTGTAAAATGATTATTATTCATGATTAATTATTTTTTTAGTTATGGAGACGTTCATCTGCGAACAAAACCAAACAATCTTAATTTAGATTCTTTTTCCTGTTTTCAAGGTTTTTTCTCTCTCTCTCTCTTTCTTTTTTTCTCTCTCTCTCTATCACTCTTTCTCTCTTTGTCTTTCTCTCTCTCTCTCTCCCTCCCTCCTTGCCTCTTTCTTTCTTTCTTTCTTTCCTTCTTTCCTTCTTTCCTTCTTTCTTTCTTTCTTTCTTTCTTTCTTTCTTTCTTTCTTTCCTTCTTTCTTTCTTTCTTTCTCTCTGTCTCTCTGTCTCTCTCTTTCTGTTTGTCTCTCTCTATCGCACTTTCTCTTTGTCTCTCTTTCTCTCTTTCTGTGTCTTTCTCTCTGTGTCTGTCTCTCTCTCTGTCTCTCTGTCTCTCTCTCGCTCTCTCTCTCTCTGTCTGGTTATTTTGAGGAAACCCCTCACCCTCCCTGCTCAACTCCATCATGCATAATGATGATGGTCTCAACATCTGGCTGTTTCCATGGCAACCAGAGGCAAAAAGGAAAAAAACAAAAAGAGGAGCATGTGACATACCACGGCTATGCATATGGATATCGGAAAGGAATCCCTGTGTGTGTGTGTGTGTGTGTGTGTGTGTAGCATTTAGCAGGAGAGACAATATATGTTGGTCACACAGGATTGCTTGTTTTTTTCCTTCACCACTGCTGTATCCTGCCAGCTCTAACCGCTCGTCCATCCATTTCTAGGATAAAAGTCAGCGTGTGCACAGTTTCATTTCTGCTTTTAGAAACCCCAAAATAGGAATCTGTCATTTCTGGCATCACAACAGCACAGGCTTTCAATATTTTTTATAGTTTGGAACATTTTCCTGCACGGAAAAGAACACAAACAACAAAAAAATGTCTTCCTCATGAACATTTCCACCACAGTGCAGTGCTGTGTGCTGAGTTCTGATTGGTCAGGAGGTGTTGATTAATGTCCTCCAGCAGCGGCTCTGACGCAGGGTTAAAGCGCTCACTCTGATACCGAGTCTCAATGTATACCTTCCTCTTACCCTGAGAGGTGGTGGGACCAGTCGAGCAGTGCTAGTACACTATATTGCCAAAAGTTCCTGTTCCAACATGACTGCACAACAGGGCACAAAGCAAGGTCCATAAAGACATGGATGAATGAGTTTGGTGTGGAGGAACTGGACTGACCTGTACAGAGTCCTGACCTGAACACCTTTGGGATGAATTAGAGTGGAGACTGCGAGTCAGGCCTTCTCGTCCAACATCAGTCCCTGACCTCAGAAATGCGCTTCTTCTAGAGGAACGGTCAAAAATTCCCATAAACACACTCCTAAACCTTGTGGAAAGCCTTCCCAGGAGAGTTGAAGCTGTTATAGCTGTAAAGGGCGGGACAACTCCATATTACATTCATGTGCATGGAAAGGCAGACGTCCCAGTTTTGGTCTGGCTCGCAGTCCACTCTAATTCATCCCGAAGGTGTTCTATCAGGTTCACCCACATCTTCATGGATTATTTTCCTATAGCAGCATGACACTGTTTTTTCTTAGATTCAGTAGCTGATTTTAGATTTTCACAGTAAGCGGTTTTTTTTTTTTTAAGTCAACTTCCGTTCTGTTTTGTCAGCTCAGAGAAGTATTAGCTCATGGAATTCACACCTTAGTGGTGAAGTTAGGTAGATACGTGGGTGCAGTGAAAACATCTGCTGAATGCAACCACAGGTATTTCTGCTCGTTTTTTATCTTCTGTGGTCTGAGTGGTTTGAATACACAGCTGTCGGTGGTGTCGAGCAGCTGCGTGTGGTGTCTCAGTGGAAAAGTCGTTTACACTTTGCTGCAGACATGAGGAGGTGTAGTGCAGGGGAGAGGAAGCTGTTTTAGCTAAGAGGTCAGGGGTAGACTTGGTAGACTGGACTAAAGAAACTGTTTGGTCTCTAAAAAAACATCCACAAGTCATGATTAACTGTGCATTGCTCTGTTCTGTGGTACTCCTGGCTGGTTCGCTTTTTGCTAAAAAGCATGCAGCTGCTCAACCGTTCCTCATTTTCTTTCACAATTTGCTGATTCCCTATCAGCTCTCCTCTGTCACACCACAATAGTGTGAACCCCGACATGTGCTTCCACCAAGACACGTGAAGCCGGCCTGAGTAAAATCACGGTCAGCCCTCTTCCTCATACATGAGGTCATAGATGACCACCACGTCGTACCGTTGCTGTGACGGGCAGAGATCCATCCCTCCTCCTTCAGTTACGGCCGGCTGCATCTCCTAAACAGATCCTCCACTTTGGAGCCTCCTTGTTTTTGAATTAAGAAACAGATGCTTCTGGAAATCTAACCAGATGAACCAAACCTGACAGTCACAACATCCAACATCCTGGTGAAACAACAGCTATGAGAATGAATGTCTTTAATCTCCTTAATGGCCGGTGTAAGGAGTTTTGAGATGTTCCAGTGTACTGACTGGGATGTGTTCAGTGTCACCATGGAGATGAATGTAAACACGCTCCTGACCAGAAGGTTGTTGTTCTTCCTGAGACTCACTGTTAGGTCTGTGAGCTCTCAGGCTCTCCACTCTGCTGTAGTAGAAGTCAGGGATGTTGAGAACGAGGAAGTCCTGGATGGTGGAGATTGTTGACGGAGATCTGTGTGAGAGAGCAGCTGGATCTGGTGCAGATTTGTTTTCCTGTGGCTGGAGATCAAGACTGAAAAGCTACTGGTATAACAAACAAACACACACACCCTCTCACACACTCTTACACCCTCTCACACCCTCTCCCTGTGGACCAGAACTTCAAATGTAAGCAGGCTTTGACCTCTTTATCACTATAATTCTTTTTTTTTTTAATGATCTTTGCACCAAAAAAGACCGGAGTGTGTGATGGATTTTGTGTGAAAGAAGTGCTAACACTCCTAAGGTTGCACATTCTTTTTAGCCCGAGTTTCTATCTGCGGGAAAATTGACCCATATTCTAAATATTTAGACGGCGGCGTGAAGTACAGTTTACATTTGATCCAGGTGTGCAGAGAAAACGATCCGGCTTCACAGCAAAAGCATGACGCACCTCGACACGCCTCCAGGACCGCCGCTTTAAAAGGCTTCTGTTACTGTTTATGGGTTTTACAGCCCTGGAACTTTCCTCTCCGGTACGCCTGCCAGGCACAACAGAGGAGGGAACAGCCGAGCGAGTGAATAATCCCGGAGAAATGCTGCGACGATTAAACAGCAGTAAAGTCACACCGGGGGTTTAGCAGCTGTTTCGTCAGGCCACAGCTCGCTGATATGACAAATCCTCTCCTCCTCGTTGCTGCTCATGGCCTGGATCTTGTTAGGAGCGGCTGCTCACGGCCTCCAGTCCACTAGAAGGCGTAATTATGTTTTAAAAAAGATAATGAAATGTAATGTTTTGGGGTTTTCTATCAAGAGATCTTCAGTTGTATGGAATCATAATCATAACTAACTGGTAGGATTTTGGAATTGATTCAAACAAGGACAAGTGATGCTGGTGAGAATGTATACTGAGAGAGTGAGAGAGAGAGAGAGAGAGAGAGAGTGATAGATAGATAGATAGAGAGATAGAGAGATAGAGAGAGATGAGAGAATGAGAGAGATAGAGAGAGAGAAAAAGAGAGAGATTGAGAAATTGAGAGAGAGAGAGAGAGAGAGAATGAGAAAAAGAGAGACAGAGAGAGAGAGAGAGAGAGAGAGAGAGAGAGAGAGAGACTTTTTTGATAGATGTACTTTATTGAGAGATAGATAGACAGACAGACAGAAAGAGATTGAGAGAATGAGAGAGATAGAGAGAGAGAGAGAGATGAAGTGGTCTGATTTCTGACAGCAGTGTATTTATTGTGATATAAACCTTGTGTACTCGTTACAAGCTGAATTTTCAAACACAAATCTTTTTATAAAATATTTTGCTCGTTCTTTTTTGGAGCGTAAAATATTTTCATGGTGAAATAAAAGGATCTCTAACTTTTTTTTTTACTCTTTTATTTTATTATGTTTTTCATTTTGCTGGAGGTTTATTAAACCCTCGCGAGCGGTCAGACTGAGTGACGGTGATGTGGTGGTTAACTCAAACCTCTGCATGACGTGGACACGCAACGGGACGAGCCCATAAACCAGTATTTTTGTGGTGGTGATGTAAATCATTTCAAAGAGCCTCTTTCAGGTCACACCTCTCTCTGTCCTCTGTGTCTTTGTCCAATCACGGAGAAGACGATAGAAATAAAAGGACATAAAGCACAACAAAGCAGCATGTGGTGTGTAACCAGGCCGGCTATTTATGAGCTTCACCTCACTGAAGGTTGATACACACACACACACACACACACACACACACACACATACACATATACACACAAACACACACACATACACATATACACACACAGAGGTCTATTGTGCTTTTTATTCAGAGAGTAATAAAGTTAACAGTGTGAGGTTTATGCTTGTCGACCTGCTGTTTTTCACTGAGGAGGAGGAGGAGGAGAGGAAAAGACTGAATTCTACTCCCACAGAAGCTGGAAAGCTGAGAGAGAGAGAGAGAGAGACAGAGAGAGAGAAAGCAATGAGAGAGAGGGAGGGAGGGAGAGAGAGAGAACATTGAGTGAGAGAGAGAGAGAGAGAGAGGGAGAGAGAACATTGAGAAAGAGAGAGAAAGCAATGAGAGAGAGTGAGAGAGAAAGCAATGAGAGAGAGGGAGAGAGAGAGAGAACATTGATAAAGAGAGAGAAAGCAATGAGGGAGGGAGGGAAAGAGAGCTGCAGAGAGAGGGAGAAAGAGAAAATTGAGAGAGAGAGAGAGAACATTGATAAAGAGAGAGAAAGCAATGAGGGAGGGAGGGAGGGAAAGAGAGCTGCAGAGAGAGGGAGAAAGAGAAAATTGAGAGAGAGAAAGAACATTGAGAGAGAGTGAGAGAGAAAGCTGAGAGAAAAAGCAATGAGAGAGAGAAAGCGGTGGTCATGTGACTGAGTTACAGAACTGAAACCTCAGCAGAGCAGACACACTGTGGTATGTGGAGTTAGAGGAACAGAAATGAAGTGAAGCAGATTATGAACTGGATTATTTTCCTTTCACACCACAGCAATTTTCCAAGTTTTATTGATTTATAGAACAATACCGCTTTTTTTTTCTCACTTTTTTGTCTCAATGAAGCGTAAACTCTTCTAAAGACATCGAAAACGTTTCAGCTCTGACACTGGAGACTCCTTCCATAATCATAACCCACACACACACACACCCACACACACACACACACACACCTCATTCACAAAAGATATCTGGATTAGAGTAAGAGCAAGAATATTAATCAGCATCTGACCAATCGGATTGGAGAATTTAACCGCACTGTGATGTAATGTTGTGTATTGTGAAACATCACAGAATCCATCACACACACACACACGTCGGCTCCTCGGTGTGTGTAAGAGGAAGCTCCTCTCCGCCGGTTCGTGTGGCAGGATGTCGCAGTGCCGCTTTGAAGAGCACATGAATGAGTCCATGGTTCTCACGCCGCATGAAGCTCGCATTGTTCTGCTTCTCAGCGTGAGAGGAGACGAAGAGGAGGAGGACGAGGAACAGCTTCTCCAACAGAACAGCCTCTTGTGAAAGGTGGGCTTTGACACACAGGCTTCCATTTCTGTCGACTCGGGAAAGAAAAAAGAGCTCGTGTCTGGGTTTTTTGCTGCCGAGCTCAGTGTTTTTATGCTGTTGGAATCCTCCGAGGCAGGGGGCAGCGGGCTCTTGACCGCTAAGTGGAGCCACATGTTCTCCCGGTTCTGCGGCTTCTGTGGAACTCGCTTGTAACTCGGCGTCGGCTGCCAGAAACGCTCTGGAAAGAGAACGGAGAACCAGAACCTTGGAGCTTAATGGAAACATGAAGTCATGGGAGTATGTGTGGACGGTTTGGACCCGGCACTAAACCCTGCGGATGGAGGAGAGGTCACATGTTTCCTGTTTAACCTTTTCATTAAAAAAAAAATTTAAATCACCTCCAAATTATTTTTTAAATTATTTCATTTTCATTTTATAGATCCTCATTAGATCTTTCTATTAAATAAAAATACATTTATATATTTTAAAAAATCTGTGCTTGTCTACATTGAACATCTTGAGACTTGCTGCTAAAACAGCCCTGACCCGTCGAGGCCTGGACTCCACCAGATCCCTGAAGGTGTGCTGTAGTATCTGGCACCAAGATGTTGTAAGTTGCAAGGTGGAGCCTCCATGGATCAGACTTGTTTGTCCAGAACATCCTACAGATGCTGGATTGGATTGAGATCTGGGGAATTTAGAGACCACCTAAAACTCGTTGTTCTGGTCATCAAACCATTCCTGAACCATTTCTGCTTTGTGGCACGGTGCATTATCCTGCTGAAAGAAGCCACAGCCATCAGGGAATACCGTCTCCATGAAAGGGTGTAGATGGTCTGCAACAATGTTTAGGTAGGTGGTACGTGTCAAAGCAACATCCACATGGATGGCAGGACCCAAGGTTTCCCAGCAGAACATTGCCCAAAGCATGACACTGCCTCCACCGGCTCGCCTTCTTCCCATAGTGCATCCTGGTGTCATGTGTTCCCCAGTAAAGAGACGCACACGCACCCGGCCAGCCACGTGATGTAAAAGAAAATGTGATTCATCAGACCAGGCCACCTTCTTCCATTGCTCCGTGGTCCAGTTCTGATGCTCACGTGCCCATTGTTGGTGCTTACACCACAAAATGTCCTGCACTGTGTATTCTGACCCCTTTCTATCAGAACCAGCATTCACTTCTTCAGTAATCTGAGCAACAGTAGCTCATCTGGATCGGATCACACGGGCCAGCCTTCACTCCCCACGTGCATCAATGAGCCTTGACCGCCCATGACCCTGTCGCCGGGTCACCACTGTTCCTTCCTTGGACCACTTTTGATAGATACTGACCACTGCAGACCGGGAACACCCCACAAGAGCTGCAGTTTTGGAGATGCTCTGATCCAGTGGTCTAGCCATCACAATTTGGCCCTTTTGGTCAAACTCGCTCAAATCCTTACACTTGTCCATTTTTCCTGCTTCTAACATCAACTTTGAGGACAAAATGTTCACCTGCTGCCTAATATATCCCACCCACTAACAGGTGCCATGATGAGGAGATACTCAGTCTTATTCACTTCACCTCTCAGTGGTCATAATGTTATGGCTGA
>NC_080732.1:18134349-18146849 GCF_019097595.1 Hemibagrus wyckioides | reverse complement strand
ACAAGCTCATGCGTGTTGTTATAAAAGGCTTATTTAGGTGTTATGAACACATTTTAGTGTTCACACCATTTACTTTACATATCTTATAAGCTTTGAAACTTTGCTATGTTACCGTTTCCATAGTAACCTAGACCTTCACCAGAGCATGAAGAACTTCTTAACACTTCATCACACCCTGCAGCTTGATGTTGATCAGTTTCCTGTAAGAGAACGACGCAGCGTTTAAACAGCGGTGCACACACACCACACACACACCACACACACACACACACACACACATGCTCACGATCTCTCCATCTTATCATCACACTCTTTCTCCCAAAGATATTTTTTTATCTGTTCTGCTTATCAGTAGTGTTTCTTGACTTCGTTTGTATTTCTGCAGAACTCACTTAAGATAAACGAGTGTAACTCCGTCGTCCGCGTTTCAGTCACCGTGTCGAGGATTTGCGCTCGGAAAAATCTGGAATTCAATTAAAGCAAAAAATCCAGAGGAATTCCAGTAACGGATCAAAGCCTGGAAGACGACGTCGCTAATCTTCAACTTTTAAGTTATCGAGACGGATCAAAAGGAACAGAGACGATAAAGTCGTCCGTCTTTGATTTCCTCTTCTGTTTCTCGCACTTCAGCTGTCGTTGTTTGTTCTCGCAGAACACGGCGTAGGTTTCGGTGAAATCTGAATTATTCAGCAGTTTCATTCCTGCTGGATGGCTTGTGTTTTTCTCTCCCTCTCTCTGTGTGTGTGTGTGTGTTGATGAAATCATACGTGATATCACGTGTCTGCGAGGCCACAGCGAGCGAGCCGGATGAATTCAGCATGAAAAGAAAACCCAAAAGAATCGCACGCCGTCACGCTTCGCCACTTCAAATCTGAAAATGGGGGCAGTTGTAGCTCAGCTAGTGGCCGGAAGGTTGCGGGTTCAAATCCTTGACGTGAAAAACATCAAATGCGGCTCTGTGGATTTATTTCCTCCTCCGTTATATAAGGAACTTTGGGATAAAAATGTCAGGCAGATGCAAAGCAAAAAAAAAAAAAAAAAAAACCACACACACACGCCTCCGTACACACTCTTCTTTCTCGGAGAAAAATCAGGCTTCCGCTGGGACTGGCTTAAAGAGTCCAACAAACTGGACTTGGATCCATGTGCAGGAGGAATTGATTTTATAAGAGACGGATAATCCGAACACAACACGCTGATCACCAGCACAATCACTGGGAGCGGCAAATACTTGTGTTAAAATTCTGAGGAAGAGGATGAGCTCTGTAGCGTCCGGAGATGATGATGATGATGAAGAGAAGCTCTAGAGGTTCTTGTAGTGCTCTTCATGATAGTCCAGAGTTCTAGAAGGAAATGATTTTTAATCGCGCTCTATTCAGTGTCACGTACATGAAGGTCCCCTTTTGAGTCTGGTTCCTCTGAAGGTTCCTTCCTCACTTCCGTCGTCTCTGGTTCTAATTTATAATTAGAAATCTGTTTATATTTCTGTAAAGCTGCTTTGCTGCAATGAAAGGGTAGAGTTGAATTATATTTCAGAACAGCAAACAAGCTCATTAACGATCTTGGTAACAATTTAAGTTAAGTTGTCTTTATTTGTGTCTTTATATACATTACTGCACAGTGAAATTCTATCTTCTCATATCCCATTCTTGTGGGTCAGAGCACAGGGTCAGCCATGATGCAGCACCCCTGGAACAGAGTGGGTGGGGGCTTTGCTCAAGGGCCCAACAGTGGCAGCTTGGTGTTGCTGGGGCTTGAACCCCAATCTTCCAGTCAATGACCCAGAGCCTTAATCACTTGAGCTACCACCACATGGGTCCACATATGCGGCGGTCATGTCGTCTGATGACCCAAGACACATCATGAAGTGTTTGGTTTTTTTTTCCACCTTCACCTCTGCTTTGTTCATTCACATCCTGATTGTATATGTTTGTCTAAAGCTGCTCTGTGACCTTGTCTATAAAAATCAAACTGAATTGAATTTAAGTGAATTTTGAGGAAAATGAAGCTTAAGGTGCTTTAGGACAAAAAGTAAAGGAATATTTTCACCTGCAACACATGAAATATTTTGTCACATGTTCAGTGATTCTAGAACTTGAGAAAATGAACAATCCTGTAGTAGTAGAAGCAGTGGAGCGTGTTTGACTCACAATCCCAGAATGCACTGCAGCTCTCCGACACCGAGAGTACCTGCAGAGACTCGACTCGGCTAGATAACGTGGCTAGATCTTGAGATGACTGGCGCGATGACACTCGCCCTGAAAGCCGACACTTCGGAAGCTGATCTGAAAGAGCTGGAGGATTAAAGCGCCGCCGCATTTATGTCGAAATGAAGCAATCAGTCATCAGGAGGCGGAAAATTACAGCTTGTTTTTTTTAAAAATGTTCTTTCAATAGCATCTGTGTTTATCTGTGTAAATCATCAAGCACAATGAGCGTGTCAATCAAATAATCCCCGCCCCTTTTTCATAATGATGTCACAGTCACTGGCTTCAATTTGACATCAAGCTATAACTTTATTATAAATACTTTAGAAGCTGATCTTTCTATTTTTTATGCTTTAATGTAAATATGCTCATGGATTAGACACAATAAGATTTTTTAATTTTTTGACACACTGTGGATGTGTTAACCTTCATATTTCCCTAATTTACCGAAGCGTTATCACTCACACAGAGGGCAAAGCCGGCGCTGGAGAATTTAATTGCGTGTGAATTTTAAACTCTGCTCGATCACCGTCACGAAAACATCCAGCGATCCCTCGGAGTCTCGGTGACGCACAGCGGTGGTGTATCAGCGTGAGAAAAACAGCCTGGGAAGCAGCTCCTTATCTCGACCCGACCCGAACCCGACTCTTCAGCCGCTAATTAGTCCCAAAGGTCGTCAGCTGCTCTCAGTGATTAACTGGAGAGATGGAAATGAATATTTGCTGATAAGTTTAATAAGCTTTTAATGGAGCTGTTTAGGGCTTGATTGGCTGTGACTAGCGGCTCTCTGCGGTCGTCTCGTACGCTTCCTCATGTGTGTGTTTTGAGGTTTGTCGGCTCATGGGATCGGACATAATGTATTTGTACAAGTTACACTGCAAACTAGAGTCAGAGGAGTTTTTCTGTATGTTATAAGAGTGTTGTAGTCGTTGTTCTAGTTCAGTAATATAATAGGAATAAAACACTCCTGCTCTTAATGGAAAATAATCAGTTCCAGGAGTGATCCTGAGGTATTTAATTCTCCATGCAGTCCACAGTTTACTTAGTGCTCACTGCACATCCATGAAACAAATTCCTTTGAACAAGTTTGAAACTGGAGACTCCTTCCATCAATCCATCCATTTTCTATGCCTTATTCCTAATTAGGGTCACAGGGATCTGCTGGAGCCTATCCCAGCACACACTGGGCGAAAGGCAGGGGTACACACTGGACAGGTCACCACTCCATCACAGGGCCACACATATAGACCACACACATGTGACTCCTATGGGCAATTTAGAATTACCAATCAAACTAATGTACATGTTTTTGGAGCATGGGAGGAAACTGGAGTACCCAGAGTAAACCCAGGCAGGCTCCTTAGGGATTTGAACCCAGGACCTTCTTGCTGTGAGGCAACAGTGCGAACCACTAAGCCACCATGCTGCCCAGGACTCCTTCCTTGCATGTTAAATAAGTTAATCAAACTGCTCCTTAGACAAATGATCATTTGAATATATAAATAATTACACACCTGGTTTTAATCCATTTATGTTTATGTGGCGCGTCCAATGTGCACGTCCCTGCGCAAGCTGTCACTATAGCAACGCTACCGCATCAGAAGGAACGCATTAATATTGATGTGAATATAAAGCTATGAAGTGCAGCTGCGCCACTGTCAGGGCTGCTGTTCTAGAGAATTAATCAACACCTCCTGACCAATCAGAATCCAGAACACAACCGCGTCGTGGCGGTGCTGAATTGAGTGGTGTACTCGAGTGTTGAAATAAAACCGTCTGAAGTGTGTGTGTGTGGGGTATAAAGACAAAGTAAGGCACCAAAAGCACAGTGGGAACAGAAGGATGAGTCTGTAGGAAAGTCAAGTACAAGACTGTTTACTTCAATAGAAACACACACACACACACACACACACACACACACTGAGCATAACCGAGAGGCTGACCAGGCTGAACACCATCCTATTAGACGTGCTGAGTGAGAATTCTCAGACTTGGACCATCCTGACACTCGAGCTGTTACTCTGAGATTTTACAGGAAGCTCTTCAGCTGATGGTGTAGCGTCTTCTTTCAGAACAATAAGACACCCAGGAGCGTTGGGGGTGCCAAAATTTATGCTTCAGAACATTGTGCTAGTTAGGGCATGCTTGATGCATGAGGACTAGCATCAGTGCTCCTGATGGCTGAGCTGTTAGTGGTTAAACAAATTAGTGCAGTACATGCAAATAATAATAAAACATGAAATTGACATTAAATAAATAAATAAATAAATAAATAACAAATGCATCAGGATTTAAAATATTTTTTAAAGTGTTTTGTAAAGAATTACAACGTTCTCATCAGCTGCTTCCAGTTTGCAATCAATAAATAAATAAATAAATAAATAAATAAATAAATTAATTAATTAAACAAACCATGGTAGGTGCAGAGTGTCAGAAAAGTTTAAAGTGTATTGTAACTTATTTATTTATTTAATTATTCATTTGTTCATCTGTTCATTCATTCATTTATTTATTTATTTATTTATTTATTTATCTATCTATCTATCTATCTATCTATCTATCTATCTATCTATCTATCTATCTATCTATCTATCTATCTATCTATTTATTGTGTGAGTGCAGTATTCTCAGCTCTCCCAGTCCTACTGGTCATGTGACCTGTGATTCAGCCTCTCGACAAGCTACATTTATTTATTTATTTATTTTGACGTCCTCATTACTGGAACGAAGCCGAGCATGCCCTGAACTAATTTCCGACTCGTCGCTTTCTCGTGGCTCTGAGTCACTCGGCTGCTCTGGGAAAATAAGCAGAGGCCTCCATGACCTCCATGAAACTGAAAGTCTTTCTTCTACTCTGTCTTTTCCTGATCATTACAGCTCCAGCTACGACTCTTTATAAAGTCTGTATTCATAAATCATCGGTGCTGGGTTTATATTCTATAATAAAGAGCTAATCATCGATTTTTATGACGTTAAGTTTAATGATTTCTTGTAAAGCTCAACTTAAGTGCTGTGATAATGGAGTTTCCTGATGAATTACACACACATTTCATTTCTTTCTTTTCTTTTCTTTTCTTTTCTTGTCTTTCTTTCTCCTCTGTATTCTGTGTTAAACACTAAGTATGTTAAGAAGCGTGACTTTTACACGGATTCCGACCCTTAGGACGTTTTTCATAAGGTTTTAGTGTTATTTCTAAACACTAAAGTGACTTTATAGCGATTATACGCCAGCGTAGTTAACGTTACAGCCTGCAGCAGCGTAAAAGACCTTCAGGAATGGATTTTAGTGCAGAATGAATTATTATTAAGCTCTAAAATGTTATAAGCGCAGCCATAAAGCTTTCGTGTAAACCTGCAAGAGGAGAAAAAAAGGTCAATTAAAATATCCAGCAAATAAAACTCAATAAGAGACCAAATCAAAAAGAAGAACATTATTCGAAATATTCTGAATTTTATATTAAATCACTAACAAATTAATAGAATATCAACAATAGAGACTTTATACTGATGATGTCAATAATAAACAGTTCAACTGAATCACAGCAGGATATTTATTAATATATATTTTTTTAAATGTATTTATTTAAATTTATATGTTGTTATTTTATGTAGGAATTTCTATTAGAGTAAAATTTTATTATTTTATTTTATTTTTATTCAGTATTTGGAAATACCTAAACACTACACAAATCATCTTTTTTATGTAAATAATAAATAAATTAATGATATAAATAATCAGCCATGTGCAAGGAAAATAAATTGAAATATGACGATAATTATAATAAATCTAAATAATATAAAAATATAAATATGATATGTTGTCATGACGTTTAAAGCTTCCAAAAATTCATTAAATATTTTGTGATTTATTTCATTACAAGATCTGAATCACTTTATATTTTACATAATCCAGGTTCTATTTATTTATTTATTTATTTATTTATTTATTTATTTATGAGTCCACGTTCATTTGCTTGTGACCTTTGACCTAGTTGTGCATTAACTGTTTGGTAATGAGTGTGTTCCTGTAGTAGGTTAGGAAGTTATTCAGACATCAGCGGGCGTGTCACAGGTGACAGTGATGTAATCTCTAATGTTTATTAGCTCCAAATGGACATGTACACGTTTCATACACTGACTGACTAATAAATCGAGATTTCCCGGTCTGGGAAATAAACAAATGATGATGCGATGATGCATACAGGGTTTTTTTGGTAGTTTTTCACATGCTGACGAAGAACGAAGGCAGTTCTTAAAATAATACAACTTCAGTTGGTCGTTAAAATGGAACAAATGACTCAGACGTCAGATTCGTCTCGTCTGATGAAGAAATGTTTGCTGTTACACACACACACACACACACACAGGCATAACATTAGGACCACCTACCTAATATTGTGTTGGTCTCCGTTTTGCCACCAGAACAGCCCTGACCCATCCTGTACTGTGTATTCTGACCCCTTTTATCAGAACCAGCATTAACTTCTTCAGCAGTTTTGAGCAACAGTAGCTCGTCTGTTGGATCGGATCACACGGGCCAGCCTTCACTCCCCACGTGCATCAGTGAGCCTTGGCCGTCCATGACCCTGTCGCCGGTTCACCACTGTTCCTTCCTTGGACCACTTTTGATAGATACTGACCACTGCAGACCGGGAACACCCCACAAGAGCTGCAGTTTTGGAGATGCTCTGATCCAGTGGTCTATCCGCCATCGCAATTTGGCCCTTCATCAAACTCACTCAAATCCTTACGCTTGTCCATTTTTCCTGCTTCTAACATCAACTTTGAGGACAAAATGTTCACTTGCTGCCTAATATATCCCACCCACTAACAGGTGCCATGATGAGGAGATCATCAGTGGTATTCACCTCACCTGAAAGATTCAAGATTCAAGATTCAAGAAGCTTTATTGTCATTTCAACCACATATAGCTGGTGCAGTACATAGTGAAATGAAACGTTTCTCCAGGACCTGGTGCTACATAAACATACAACAACAAGTTCAACACAAAACAACAAACAACACCATAGAGCTAGGACAGAAGTTTGTCTTAGCCACGTAAAGTGCACAGTGTGCAGCTAGGTCATAAAGTGGTCATAATGTTATGGCTGATCCGTGTATACACTAATACACAAATACACAGCGTGCCACAAGTGTGTAATTAGCCTGATCGAGGTCTACACCTTCTCCAGTTTACAGCTTCTATTTAAATATTTTCCCTGGAAAACTAAAATTCCCAGAGAGACAAAAACAATTTAGAGTTGTATCTCAAATGCTGCTCTATTATTCACACTGGCCTTTATTATTTATTTATTTATTTTTACATATATTTATTTTTTTACAGAAGCAGCTCTGGCTGGAGATTTCCCCAAAAATAGCTGTTTGTGTGACTTTTCAGAGTTAAAGTGGGACGTCACGTCATGTGCCGCTGAACAGCCCAGAAATACACTCGGCTTTATTTTTAGTTATACAGCAACAATGGAAAATATTTTCAATTCACACCCGAGTCACAACACACAGGTTTCATCAAGAGTATAAATCACATTCAGGAGGAAAAGTCAAAATTAAAATATCCGGCAAATAAAACTCAGGAGAAAATCAATAAGAGAACATTATAGGAAAAATTGAGAGTTTTATATTAAATCAATAACAAGAAATGAAGAGAATATCAACAAACTTTATACTGATGATGTCAATAATAAGCTGTTCAACTGAATCACTGCAGGATATTTATTCCTTCCTTCCTTCCTTCCTTCCTCCCAGCCAGCAGCATGAAGACTTAATAACTTAATGTAACATGGGTACCGTTAGAGTCGAACCACTTCAGCCAGACTTTCAGCTCATTCTTGGCTTTTCTTCTTTATATTTATTCCATATTTTTTCTCTCTATCATTTCATTTGACTCTGTATTGCACAACAAATGTGTGGGGATTTTCCCCTAACTGGTTTAGTTTGTGTCGAGATGTTCCACTGCGTGTCCCAGGTGGAAGAGGAGGAAGCTCTGGACTGTGTGAGCGTTGATTACTGTCCTCACTTCTGGCCAATAGGAGATAGTTTTAGAGCGCTCGGTTCCACGCCTCGGGACTCTGTGTAGAAATGGAGGTGTTAATTCAGCATGATGGAGGCGGAGTTTACTCCTCTATCACTTTCACACTGTAGGTGTTAATTCTACACCGAGGATCTGGCTGTGAAGGTGCACTGTGGAAATCAGCCTTACAATAAAGAATTCTTCTTCTTCATCTGTTTATTTCAAAGAAATCGTAAATAGGCGTGATGAGGATGACAGAAAACAGAGGAGTGTAAACATTTTACTGAATTCCATTTACTCACTCATTTATTCCTTCCTTCCTTCCTTCCTTCCTTCCTTCCTTCCTTCCTTCCTTCCTTCTTTCTTTCTTTCTTTCTTTCTTTCTTTCTTTCTTTCTTTCTTTCTTTCTTTCTTTCTTTCTTTCTTTCTATTCCTTCCTTCCTTCCTTCCTTCCTTCTTTCTTTCTTTCTTTCTTTCTTGTTTCCTTCCTTCCTTCCTTCCTTCCTTCCTTCCTTCTTTCTTTCTTTCTTTCTTTCTTTCTTTCTTTCTTTCTTTCTTTCTTTCTTTCTTTCTTTCTTTCTTTCTTTCTTTCTTTTTATTCCTTCCTTCCTTCTGTCTTTCTTTCTTTCTTTCTTTCTTTCTTTCTTTCTTTCATTTTATTCCTTCCTTCCTTTCTTTGATCATTTTTCTGAATCAGATTCATTCAAATACTGTGACCTTTTCCCCCCCTTCCCTCCCTCGCTCCCCCCTCCCTCGCTCCCCCTCCCTCCCTCCCTCTCTCCCTCTCTCTCTCCCTCCCTCTCTCCCTCTCTCCCTCCCTCCCTTCCACACAGCGTCACTTAATCAGATAATCAGATTCATTTGTCCAGCAGAAAGCTAATAGAATGATTATAATCTGGACGTCTCGGCTGGACGTCTCGGACTCGGGTCCTGGTTGCAGTTTGTTGTGTTACTGTTTACATTTAAAAAGCGTTGTGGTTATTTTAGTGTTTGTGTTGGACGTAGTAACTCAGAGAGCAGAACTTCAGTGGAGTTTGTGTTTGTGTTGTTTGACCATCAGCATCTCTTTTGTAAATCCTCAGCTTCATGTCCTCAGAGTCAGACTCTTCCTCTCATGTAAACGCTAGAGAATGAATAAAGGTAAACACTCCAGGTTCATCCACAACACACGCGGGTGCTTGGGTTTCTGTTCTGGTGTAAGACACTGGTGTGAAATGAGATTACAGAGGGAAGCGCTGTAGCTCACACGGCTAATCTAATCCTCAGGCTGAACCTCAGAGAGCCGGACATCCCGCGGAGGAGAAAGTCATCAGATGGTTCACTTTATATCAATAACCACGAACGTGTGACGCTATATCTGTAATGCTGAGAGCTCTCTGCAGGCCAACATCTGGATAAAACAGCTGTGTAGAAAATGAGATGTTCAGAGCAAATATATAAATAACATACTATATATATTACCACTATAATAATACTACTACTGATAAACAAATAATAATAGTGATATCATAAACACATAGATAAATAAAATACATAATACAAATAAATAAGAAATAGATAAAGAGAGTAAATTAAATTGGAAATAATAAAAAATAAATTATTTTTAGACAATCAGAGAAATAAATCTATAATTAACTATAAAATTAATATATATATATAAAGAAATAAATGCATACATAATACATACAAATAAATAAATAAATAAATAAATAAATAAATTCTAGCATACAGAAAGTAAAATTAGTAAAATAAATTAAATTAATAATCTGAAATAAATATTTTGAAAACAGTCAAATAAACATAGTAATAAATAAATAAATAAATACACAAATTAATAAATAAATGGATAGATAAATAGATAAATAGATAAATAAATAAATAAATAAATAAATAAATTCTAGCATACAGAAAGTAAAATAAATTAAATTAATAATCTGAAATAAATAATTTGAAAACAGTCAAATAAACATAGTAATAAATAAATAAATAAATAAATACACAAATTAATAAATAAATGGATAAATAAATAAATAAATAAATAAATAAATACTAGCATACAGAAAGTAAAATGAGTAAAAAAAAAAATTATAATTTGATTTTGAAATAAATCATATGGAAACAGTCAAATAAACGTAGTATTAAATAAATAAATAAATTCTAGCATACAAAAATGAGTAAAAAATTAATTAAAAAATGAGTACAAAAATTAAATGTATAATTTGAAATAAATAATTTGGAAACAGTGAAATAAATGTAGTAATAAATGAAATGAATGAGTGGATAAATAAATAAATAAATAAATAAATAAATAAATAAATAAATAAATAAAAAAAAATAAAATTAAAACATAAAGGTAAATAAGTTCTTTTTTCTTTATAGGTAGTCCCCCTGAGAGTGACTGAATTAACAGAATTAGCTAAGCTAACCAGTTACCTCCAGTTTACAGAGCAGTGTGCTAATTCTGCTAATGCTAATGTAAACAGTTAGCTTAGCTAACGTCACCTTATCAGTAGCAGTGACTTGAGTGAAGTTCTCTATAGAGCTAGCTAACATTAGTGTAACGAATTTAGAAAACTAATCTCTATGCTAGCTAGGTGTCTATTGTATCTATTGTGTAAACTGATAGCCGGGTCACTAACACGCTAGCTATGTTCTGGTTACTAGCTAACATTCAGCTGTTATTGTATATGGTGTAATAGCATTAGCACACATTAGGTAGAATCTGTAGTGCATTTCTGACACTGGAGACTCCTTCCTCACGTCTCGGTTTTCTCAGCGTCTTTTATTTCTCTCTTGTAATCCTTGATCTTTGTCCTCATGCAGAATCCAGGGACTGATGTTTCTTCTGGTAGATCTGAGTGTAAATAGACAGAACCTTGTTCTGTTTTTCCGCATGATGAGCCAAAAGTTAAACGATCACAAAGCTCTTGCATTATTTAAAAGCCCATCATTCTTCCAGAGCAGAGCGTATGGGAAGAGCGAAGCGCTGCTGAGACTAATGAGGTTATGGAGATTGGAGGCAATTTTGCATGAGAAGTGTGTAATTGAGGCTCATAGAAAAAGAGAGAGAGAGAGAGAGAGAGAGAGAGAGAAAGGGCATTTATTCATATCTATGGAGAGAAAGAAAAAGAAAGACAGTGAGGGAGTGAGAGAGAGAGCGAGAGACAAAGAGACAGAGAGACAGAACAAGAAATGCACACTGAGAGAGAGTGAGAGAGAGAGAAGACAGACAGAGAGAGAGAGAGAGAGAGAGAGGAAGAAAAAGAGACAGAAAAAGAGTGAGAGAGTGAGAGAGAGAGAGAGAGAGAGAGAGAGAGACAGAAAGAGAACAAGATACGGAGAGAGAGAGAGAATGAGGGAGGGAGAGAGCGAGCGAGGGAGAGAGAGATAGTAAGAGAGGGAGAGAGAGGGAGACAGAAAAAGAGTGAGAGAGAGAAAGACAGAAAGAGAAAGACAGTGAGAGAATGAGAGAGAGAGACAGAAGAAGACAGAGAGAGAGAGAGAGAGAGAGAAAGATAGAGATAGAGAGAGAGATTGAGAGTGAGAGAGACAAGGAAAGTGAGAGAGAGAGACAGAAAGCAAGATAGAGAGAGAGAAGGAGAGAAAAGAGAGAGACAGTAAGAAAGCGAGAGAGAGAGACAGACAGAAAGAGAGTGAGATAGAGAGCGACAGAAGGAAAGAAAGAGGGTGAGAGAGAGAGAGAGAGAGAGAGAGGAGAGAGAGGGCATTTATTCATATCTATGGCCTCTTGTTCTCTATCATCAGTGGATGTGACCATAATTTATTAGGGAATAATACTCGCCGGATTCGGAGGCAGAGGAGGCCGAGTGTTTCTGCTCCTATTCCACAGCCTCGGAATGTGAATGCAGGATTAATCCCAGGGTCGATCTGCTGGCTGGGCCTCATCATTAACTTCTGAAATCATTAGCGTGAAAAATAAAACTGCGCTAAGAGCTAACGTTGGGGATTTTTAATTTAAAAAAAAAAATCTTATTCATTTGTATTCTTTCAGCCTGCAGAGAGAAAGGTGAAGCCTTTCATTAGTCTAGGACCTGCGGACCTGGAGGTGGACGTCAGCGTCACGATCCCCTGACCACAGATCCCAAGAGCTGTGCTTTGGCTCAAGTTGAGGCTCTGACTACAGCCACAGGAGACAGGAAGAGGATGATATTAAATGAAATGAAATGAGATGAACACGGCAACCTGAGATTAAACTGTTAACCGGATACTGAGAGGACGCTGTTTAAAATCAAAAGCCTGTCAGG
>NC_080732.1:18061849-18129349 GCF_019097595.1 Hemibagrus wyckioides | reverse complement strand
AATCAAATGCAGTAGGTACTTAATTGAATGCAGTTGATACTGAAACGAATGCAGTATGTACTGAATCAAATGCAGCAGGTACTGAGTGAAACAGTAGATAGTGAATTAACTGCAGTGAGTACTGAATAAATAGTAGATACTGAATCGAATGCACTAGGTACTGAATCGAATGCAGGATGTATTGAATCAGTTGGCCCATGTTTTCTAGGCAGAATGAGTGCTCTCTCTCTCTCTCTCTCTCTCTCTCTCTCTCTCACCTGTCAATCATAGCAACACTAACCAGTTGTGAGGTGATGTATAAGAAAGAAGGTGGATTGTGCTTTTCCCTGAGTGTGTCTTATTGCCCTTTGCCCTGGATGGGGGAGATAGAAATTTTCCAAAATTAAGGAGAAACAAGGAGGAAAAACCGCAGACCCACCAGAACCATTCATTTTAATCTTTTGTATGCAATCTGAACATACACAAAATTCTTCAGGACAGAAATGCAGCTGCTTTCGACTTCTCTCCTTCAGAGTTCTCAGTGTCAAGGCTGAACATCAGCACTGTGTGATAATCATGGGCTTCTAAAAAAAAGTTTCCTCAGCCATTTACACACAAAGCATCTCTTTCTATTTATTGACATACACCAATCAGAGAGCTGTTTAGCCCTATGGCTGGGTTTGGCCCTCTGTGTGTTTTTTCTCTTTCCTGCACCGCTCAGATCAGCTCTTATTTAGCTCGTGTTCTGTTTGCCTTGTACCCAAAGGGCAGATCGGTGGACCTGTATTTGGTCTGTGCTGGTTTAAATCCACGTCCTTTCCTCTTCTTCCTCCCCTCAGGCAGAGCTTTCATGGAAACACTGTGTTAAATTGGCATCATGAAGCTGCAGTGCACACATGCACTATTTCTATTTACTGCTGTACCAGGGGCAGATGCACATGCTGCGATCTTCCATTTCCGATTGCATTTGTCTGCTGAAACAAAAAAAGCATGGGATATAAAAACATGCCTGAAACAGCGTGCTCGATTAGCTTGGCTTCCATCTTCCTTTTTTTTTTGCTTCAAATTGAAAAAGCTTGAGAAGGGAACTCACAAACAAGAGTGGGTCAGATCTTTCACTGGGTTTCTGCATGCGGTCAGCACCTTTAAGAGCAGAAGGTGCTTTGATGTTGTTTTGAAGCATCTTTTATTTAATACGTACTTCAGATCATCAGAAACCAGACGGTTCACGCGAGTGGAATCGGGGTTAGATTCGGACGTAGCGCAAAATCCGTGTAATGAAATGCAATCGTAGATGACCCAAATGGACCTGTTTGTACTCGAGTGCTTCTCCTTATGGACAAGCAGCTCCTTCCTTCTCGGTTATCCTCTGCTCAGGCTTGCCAATATTCACTCTCTGAATAATAGACCTGCTGGGAATCTTCGGCAGCTCGCTGCCGGAGGTCGACCTTTATCCCGCTCCATGTGAGTGAACGTTGACGTGGTTTTCCTGGCTCTCGTGCTCAACATCAAATATCGGAAGCAATCCCATCTGACCCAGGGTTATCTTTCACAGACTTACACTGACGGCTTTATGTTAGCGATAACGGCTCAGACCTTGTCAAATTCATGAATCATTATAACTGCACTTAGAATTCTCTCTGAGCTGGAAACACTTGGCATGACACTGTGTATGCATATGGTATAATGAATTATAACATGCATAAAAAATATGCATTATGTATATGTACTATTCAATATACAGAAAAGACCGTTACAGTTTATAACTAGGTTTTATAACGCATTTATACACAGTTAACAGCTTGTATATTACAAAAGGTGTTTATAACACTTTATAACGCTTCATAGGGTTTCCCAGGTTTCTTTGCACTTGGCAACGTTTTCTGTCGTTCGCATATTTTGCGGAGTCTCAAGCAGACACTGTGGCACTCAGTGGGAGGTCTGAACTCAGGAAAGTGGCTGAGATGTTGCAGAGGAGCTCGTATAATCGATGGCTGAGTGATCACACAACAGCTGGAACACTTGTCAGAGGCTCTTTCACAGCTAGTAGTTGTGTATCTTGTGTTTTCGGTTGTTGGTGTGCCATGTTTACATGAAGAAAAATGGATTTGCATTTGGTGCTGAAGAATTGTTTATATTTTTATTGTGAAATGTTTTAAATCTGGGATAAATCACTGCAGTAAAATTAAACCCAAGGGTCGAGCACATAAGGCTTCATTTAATCTTCATAAGCTTTCTATAAATTATACTGAAAGAATAATGAAATTTTCCAAATATCTCCAAATATGTGCTAGGTTTAATTTCTGTAATGCTCTCTGAAATGATGTGACTGTTGATTAAAAGGCAGCGTTTATAATGCTACATGACCCCTACATACAGTTAATTTGCATATTCTGCATATACATAACTAACATAAGCCTTCATATCCAGATAAAACTAAAAACACAACAAAAATACTTCCCCCAACATTCACATTTTGCATCTTCTGAACATTTTGAATAGGATATGTTTAGAGAGCTACATGAAGGCTACATAAGCCCTTAATGGAAACTGATGTGAAGCTACATAAGCATTTATAAAGTTTTATTCTGATAAGGACTAGCTTATCAGATTTTCATGTCAGGTTGATGTAAGTGACCGATTTTGTGTTGACACAAGATTGCATTATGACACAGGCTGAATTACTCTTCATTAGAGCATCATGACACCTGACATTATAGCTCATGGGACTTCTGTTATGGTCATGTGACTGAACCAAAAATATGTACCACTGCCAATCATAGCATTTCACGAAAAAGAAACAGATATTATATAACCAAAGAAGATCAAATATTTATAAACTTGTCATAAGACTGTCACAGGTTTGCCACAGAAAATCATATCTGTCAACTTGACATCATAGTTGAGGTAAACAGTCTCTGAAAGCTGAAACCTGCTGGAATAGATATCATGTTTGGGTTATGTAGATGTCATGTAGCACTATGAACAGCGCCCATGTGATATAAGCTGTCTATGACAGGCTGAGACCTGCTAGAGTAAGGCTTAAACATCATGAAGAGGTTATGTAGGTGTCATTTAGCACTATAAACAGCACCCAAATGATATAAGATGTCTCTGACAGCTGAGACCTGCTGGAATAAGGCTTAGATATTATAAAGAGGTTATGTAGGTGTCATGTAGCACTATGTCAGGATCCAAATGATATATACCGTCTATGATAGCTTAGACCTGCTGGAATAGATATCATGAAGGGGTTATGTAGGTCTCATGTAGCACTTTGACTGCACCCATGTGATATAAGCTATCTATGACAGCTGAGACCTGCTGGAAAAAGGGTTAGATATCATGAAGGGGTTATGTAGGTGTCATGCAGCACTATGTCATGACCCAAATGATATAAGCCATCTATGACAGCTTAGACCTGCTAGAATAGATATCATGATGGGGTTATGTAGGTGTCATGTAGCACTATAAACAGCACCCAAATGATATAAGTTATCTATGATAGCTGAGACCTGTTTTCTTGTTGTTAGTTTGCATGACAGTCTTAAGTAAGGGTTATGTAGCCCTATGAGCACCACCCGTAAGTAAAATGCAACAATGTCAGTCTTACTCTGCAGTCTAGCATAAGTTTCATAACTAGAATTGTGCTAGAAAAGTTGTTTGTATGAAAGAAAAAAGTCCTAGCATGCTATGATTATGATGTTCAAATGCTGAAGGCTTTGGTCTTTTCATCACCTCAGGATACTGAGAAGTATTAATATCACTCATAAATTACACTCTATCTGAGGTTAGAGATTCTCTCACCACCATCTGAGACGATCTGGTTTGCTTTTGCCAAACTGGAGCTGGAAATTAATAAATGTTTATATCCTCCATTATGGGCATTTTCTATAGCTGATCATTAAGACATGTCATTTGTAAGAACTATAATGGCAGAGGTTCAGAACATTTTCTTCTTTTTGTAATTTGATGGAGGATTTCTTTGCACAAAGAGACAGAGAGAGAGAGAGAGAGAGAGAGAGAGAGACTTTAATAGAAAATCCAAACGAAATCATGATCCAAAGTCGTTGAGAATAATCCAAAGAACAAATGGAAAAAAACTGGGAAATACTCAGATACAGCATCGGGAGAACAACAAGGATCAGAATTTACTTTAGACAATTGGGACTTGTATGAATTCTGAGGAATGAGGAATTAGAGAGTCTGTGCTGGTGTGGAGGAGTAGAGTCCTGACTTTATGTTAAACATGGCATTAGTATTATTATTAGATCATTCATTCACTCTTCTTCAGAAACTGATTTATCCTCATCAGGGTTGCAGACCCTCCTGGGAATGTCAGGTGTGAGACCGGAAAACACCCGTGATGGGATGCCAGTCCAATACAAGGCACCTTGTACACACTCACTCATATCCAGAGCCAATGTAAAGTAGCTAATCTACTTGTAGGAGAAAACCTGAGAACCCTGAGGAAACCTGGGACTTGCAAAGGATTGAACCGTAGTCCCTAGAATAGTGAGGTTTGAGGTAGCAACTCGTGCTTGATAGATAAAGGATATTTTTTTATCTCTATCTAGGTCATATATATAAGGCTTGGATTCTGACAGCTCTTACTTCTTCCAAGCTTGAACCGCTTTCGTCACTCCATCATTATCCTTTAACCAAATTCTGTCTATTCACTTGTACAGGAAGTTCATGGATTGGGTAACACCAGAATCTGGGCATCCTGTTGAAAGCCGGTTTCCTGTTGAAAGTGGCATGAGAAAAAAATTGGCCTGCTTTCCTGTATAAAACTCTGGAGCTGTCATATTCCAGTGTCTACACGCCATCCAGTCCTCACCCAAGCACTTGTCAAGTCCTGCAGCACTGTCACTCAGAATTAGCTCTTCCTCTGACAGGCAACAGGACAATGCAGAACTTGATCGATAGCCAGCCGTTACGGATCTCAACCCCAGCTTTGCTAAACGAGAAGGGCAAGACCGAGGAAACACGCGTTTCCTTCAATCTTCAGGTTTATCAAAGCTCAGCCATGGCTTACGCCAATCCTGATTAATGAAGTCACACCATGTGAGGTGCACCAACCATGGAAAGGCTGAGGATGAAATTCTGAACTGCAGACAATCTTCTTGTGTAGGCTCAGCATTTACAGTTCCGTGGTTGAGCTCAGCACCAACATAAACAGTTGTCTCTCGACACCACAAACAAACTGAGCGTAATTCTTGAATAGCTTGACAGCTCCTCCGAAGCCCATTCTCAGCCGTAGACCCATGAGACCCCTTGTCATGCGGCCCACTCGCTGCTTAGCGGGATCTGTAGGAAGCCGGTGTACTTGATATGCCAATGGGGAAGTGGCAAGCAACAAAACAGTGCTGCAAAGGGAGAAAAAAATAGCAGTGCTGGCTTCAGTGCAAGCTCAGGGTTTGATTTCAATCTTCAATTACAGGAGCTGCTGCATCTGTGAAGTCTGCACAGTCGCAGGGCCGTGTCTCTCCTCGTTTTTGCAGACCACTGCTTTCTGTCGCTTTCAGTAATCACTGTCTGATACTCTTCCGATCACACAGTGGGAGAGTCCAGAGACTTGAAAGCAAAAAAAATCCCTTTGTTGTTTGTGAAACGGTTTTGTGAAGCTTGGCTTGGCTCTGGCTTGCTTGAGCAGAGATTTGCTGCAGGAAAGCTAACACATTTCGCAGAGCCATTAAACTCCCAGTGAAGCCCAGATTGAGACAGGAAGGACGGACGGACATCTCGCGGATCAGCGGCTCTACGCTGGTGTGGTCCGTCCTGCCAGATGTCACGTCAGAGGCGTGGATCTGTTATGGATAACGAAGGCTTATCAGAGTTTCTGGAGACTTTGATCCAGTCTGACTGTGATGGTGGGAATCTTTAGTGTCACAGAGACATCATGTTTACCTCAGCTTCGGATTTGGATCCATTTTTGACATCCGTTTTGATCAGGGTTCCCGTCTGTATCCTAAATGCTGGTGTTCTTGCTATAAGAGCCTTTGGGAAATCCTATGAAGGAAATTTTGCCTGGATTTGGATCACGTATTTAAACATTGTGTTCTGAAGCGAACGTCATCACTTTGCATCACCTGACTGATCAGATTGTGATTCATTTGATTTCTTATGCAAATTTACATTGTGACTTTTTCTAACAAATCACTAAAAGTGACTCTAGTTCCAATATCAGGCATAAAAGGAGCACAACCAGATGGAAAGTGAAAAATGATTGCAACACATTACATCATTATTTAGGGTTGTTTGTTTTGTTTTATCTTTCATGTCCAAAATGACTTAAAATCCTTTAAAAATGTAATGAAGTGCTAACTGATATCCATGACATAAAGATTTTACACAATAACTTCCAAAAAATACGAATGATTTCTTCATCAAAAACTCAGCACAGCTGAGACAATCGCGCCATACAGGACGTCGAACCTTAGCGAGGTTCATAAACTCTGTGCATTCTAGGATTAGCAGATATGAACAATCTGTGAATATGTTGTGTTGAAATGAAACTCAAAAGCAAATGAAACTAAAGGGCAAAAAACGCCATGTTGCTAGCTCACGCTAAGCAAATATAAGCCTGAAAGACTCCACGCTGTCACTGTGCTGGAAATAATAAAGCTAATAAAGCTAATGCTTTGGATATGTGACTAAAAAAAAACAACGCGAGGCTGTCGGGAATGTCAACGTTTTTTTTACTGGGAAACGTTGATAAATTGCTAGGAATGACACTGTAATTACATGTAGCATCAAGCGCTAACTGTTGTGACATATTGATAAACATCCACACTGAGTGAAATCAGAGCTGCAGAAAATATTAAGTATTAAACACCACAAGAGAATAGCAAAAGATTTCTATGGTTTTTGAGGCTCATTTGAAGGCAGGATGTTTATTTAAAATTCTTTTGTTTTTTTGCAAGACTTCCTTTTTTTTCTCTGCTCTATTTTCTTTCCACATTTTTTTATTTATTTAATTACTTTGTGGATTTATGGACTCGTGCTATAGATTCTTTATCTCCTGCCTTTAACTTTCACAGTCTGTGATTATTATTGCCTCGCTACGAGGCGAGATCTCTAACGGGTTTTTGCTCTCACTGTTTCGACCTGCTAGTCATAACATTTGTGAAGCCATGTGCTTCCTCATGAAGGCAGAACAGGGGGTCATACCCTGGTGCTAATGAGGCTTGGAATGAACAGATGAATGAAACCACAAGGAAAAAAATAAACAGGGCTGAGGAGGAGGAGGAGGAGGATGATGTGTATGTTGTGTAATTATTTTGCTCAGTTGTTTTTCATTATCTCTGGGTTTGCGGATGACAAAAAGATCAGCGGTCACTGATTTGACACTGAAATCTGTAAGATATTTGTGTTCCTGCTGATGTCTGTCTCAGCGAGACAGATGTGAACTTCTTTGTATTTTTGATTATTTATTGATTATTCCACTTAAGGTTTTTGAGATTGGTAAACACACAATAATCGAATAAGCAAAGAGATTAATATATAATTCATTTTACATCGGCCATTTTAAGCAATTGGGCTATAATTGTTGAAAGGCTGGCTTGAAACTTCAGTACTGTTTTGGTTTGGTGTTTTTTGCTCACATAGAAATGGAGATGTATTAATTATAAATACATATGATTATTTTGGTTTCTACATTTATTTACTTCCTTTAGGATTCCTCAAAGGGGTTTGTTTTGTGGACAAAAAATGCTTGATTTTTTTTATTTTTTTTAATTAATTAATTAATTTATTTATTTATTTATTTATAATAATAATAATAATAATAATAATAATAATAATAATAATAATAATAATAATAATTATTATTATTATTATTATTATTATTACTTTATTTATTTATTTATTTATTTATTCATTCATTCATTCATTCATTCATTCATTCATTCATTTATTTATTTATTTTGTGGAAAACTGTGAGAATTAGTGAAATGACAAACTCAGGATTCTTCCTTTAAACTCCTAGCAATGAGACTCGTTTTTACGTAGTGGCTTACTATACAATCTGTATTCATGTTTCACCTGAATGGAAGAGGCTGAATGAGTGTTGCGGTGACGTCACGTGACACATCTCGGGTCAAATCTGTGAAAAATTGGAAGCTTCTCCGAATATCCTGTGTTTATTTCTGTAATCACCAAATCCTGGGGAAGGGAAGTAGGAGGGAAGTATGCTCTTGTATCAAAGAACATTCCGGTTGTTTTCCTTTCGCACTTTCATAATGCGACTTTAATTTCCATAGAAACCCCATACTTATCCCTGTGCAACATGTTAGGATGAAAAGAAAAAAAACAACAAATGAGCTTGTCATCACAAAAATTCCCTCTTAGCAATTAAGCTCCTTCTCCACGATCGTGTCGTCTGCTCCAGACATTTTGTTCTGCAGTCGGAATTTCAGCCGCATTTCGGCTGCCAGTCTTCCACGGCATCAGGTAATGAGCTATAATTAAAGTGTGACTAATTTCAGCCCATTACTCGCTCAGCATTCGCATTAGACGACTGTGCTGAGAATATAAAGGAGCGGCGCTAAGACACCCACATTCCACTTTGTTTTATTAACACAGCTCAAGTTCGACATCAAGGGCACCAAAGATCAGATAAAAGAATGGACGGAGATGTAAATTATATAAATTATCTGATATCAAATGCTAAATAAAAGCGTTTTTTATTTCTTGCTTATGACTGTTGTTTTCAATTTTACTATAGTAGTTTTGTTAGCATGTGTGTATAACACGTTTAAACCCTATGACCATTGTAAATTTTTACCAAAAGCTAAAAAGTCCCCTGGTTTGCACTAATTTCTCTAGTGACAAAAAACATTTATAGCCATTGGTTTAACAATAGATTTTTTTCTCTCTTTTCTCTAATAACATTGTACTGTGTTCATAGTGCTACATAAAGCCTTCATAAGCCTATAAAAACAACCTACCCAGACATTTATAGAGGCTTATTCAACCAGGTGCCCCTCGACTGTCATTAAGACTGCGTTCAAGTCTGCTTGACATCACATGGCGCTGTTGACATAAGGTTGTGTTATAACACATTCCAGGTTGACATAAGAGCATCATGGCATCAAAATGTGTGTGGTTCAGAGTATTCGTGGTGTGTCAGTCATGTGATGGTAACTGTGATGTATAATAGGTATCACAACCAAAGTCTCACTTATTTACTCAGAGAAAAACTGTTATTACACTGTAATGACATGTTATAAAATGCTTATAAACATTTAAATTGACCTCACAGTGTCATAGGTCTTTACTCATTCTGCCAGTTATATTGTTCTATCATTGTTGATAAATGAGAATGAGATGCTGTTCAGGTGTATACACCTATTGGAAGAAGTCATTACACTGGTTTATAATGCTTTATCGACAGTTGACATTAAGGGTTTATGTGGGTTTTTTGCAGCCTTATGAAAACCCCCTTAACAAAAATTGTGTTTTCATATAAATAAAAGTTTTAAAAATGTCTGGTAACTTTCTTTGCAATGTTGTTCAATGTCAGTCAGCCACTGTAATGTCATAGCAGAAGCTTATGTCAACTATATGTCACTTGACTTGTTTCATGGTGTTATGTCAGTTTGACATCAAAATGGACCAAAGTAGTCTTTATGACAGCTGATTTCTGATGGATTAAGGTTGTATAAAGGTTTATATTGGTTAACATCGGTTCGAGTGAAGGGCTTGTGTAGGTGTTATGTAGCCTTATGAACACTGCTGTGAGTTACAGATTACACAAATTACTGGAAAAGGAGAATTGTGGTGACTTGACAGTGTTCATGTCTTGTTTATACTCTGTGTGTGTACAGGACACACTTCCACTGAGATGGAGGAAAGCCAGAGATCTTTTTATATTTGTCTGTGAATATTGTTCATAACTGGGATGCTTGTGTTTTTTCCCGTTTCTCTTCAGGTCCTTGGGGAAGGTGTATGGGCAGTGAGTGTGGCCCGGGTGGCAGTCAGAGCCGGGCCGTGTGGTGTGCCCATGTGGAGGGCTGGACCACGCTTCCCACCAACTGCCAGCAGTCATCACGCCCGGCTAACCAGCAGAGCTGCTTCCGAGTGTGTGACTGGCACCGCGATCTGTACGAATGGCAGCTTGGCTCCTGGAACCGGTGCTTGCATGTAGCACAGCACTCAGGAGGCAGCGGGCACTGTTTACACGCCGAAGCGGGAATCCAGAAGCGGGAGGTGAGCTGCGTGCTGAGAGCCGACTCTTCTCCAGCCGACAATTCCATCTGCGAGTACTTTGAGCCGAGGCCACGGCTGGAGCAGGCCTGTCTGATTCCCTGCCCGAGGGACTGCGTGGTGTCGCAATTCAGCCCGTGGACTTCCTGCTCCAAGACGTGCGGTGTGGGACTACAGAATCGTGCCCGCTCCGTCCTGGCACCGCCGCTGTTCGGAGGCATGCCATGTCCTAACCTTACCGAATTCCGGACATGCACACCGAGGCACTGTGAGGGAAGGGAAATGGTCTTTAACTTGCGATTGGGCTCCTGGAGCGATTGTCGCCCGCTTCCTGCGCCACCGCCACCACCGCTGTCATCGACTTCCATCTCACCGCCTCGTGTAACGCGGCAAGCTCGACGCAGGAAAGGTAAAGAACGGCAGGGTGCGAGGGATCCAGAGACACGCGAACTCATCAAGAACAAACGCAACCGCAACAAATTGAACCGGCCGGACAGCAGCCTGTGGGGCATTGAGATGGGATACCAGGCGCGACAGGTCGTCTGTGTACACCGCAACGGCAGCACCGTGCCTCTCAGGTTAGAAAGAAACCTAACTAACACCGGCTTTCTTTCATTACAGTGCAGTCAGACAGTGAGGACATGTTTCACACCTGAGGCTTCTTTCTTTGGCTTTGTACTGGAGAGAACCCAAAATTAGAACCCAAAGTCTTGTCCAGTGGAAATGCTGGGACGTTACGGAGCGGCCTATTCTCTATAGACCCAATTTAAATTCATGACTCCTCACTCCAGTGCAAAGATCTCAGCCCCAGTCACGATGTATTGTCTAGTTCCTCACTAATGCTCCTGCTAATCATCCTGTAGTGAAAGGTTCATTCCAGAGACGACGTTAAGGTGAAATACAGCAGTGTGGTTCTTTCTCTCTGCTGGTTTACAGTAGATACAGTCAGCGATCATGTTGCTTTGAAGCGGAACTTAAAGCCCGGTAACATTGTAGTGAACTGCAGAATTAATGACCATTCAATTATTCTGTAGCTCCAGGTTTATTTTTCTCATCTAGCACAAGCACACTGCGCTGTTTAACGATCTCATTCTGTCCGGTGACAGAGGAAAATCCCAAAGCAGCAATTTATTCAGATCTACACTTCAGCTTTTTTGGGGCTGAGAGAAGCTTCAGCATCTGTGGGTTCCTCTGTTTATTTTCCCTCACCTCTGTCATGGAGGATGACAGGCAGGGAACAACTGTCTTTCTCTTTCTCCCTCTTTCTCGTTTTCAAGCATGTCAAAGCCATGTATCTCTCTTTCCCGCTGTATCACTCTTTCTGTCAATCTCTCTCTCTTTTTCTCTCTCTCTTACTGTCTTTCCCCTCTCTCCCTCTATCTCTTGTTTTCTAGCAGGACGTCAAAGCCATGCATATCTCTCTCTCTCTCTCTCTCTCTCTCTCTTCTTTTCAAGTATGACGTCAAAGCCAGGTATCCCTCTCTCTCTCTGTTTTTCCCCCCTCTCCCTCTATCTCTTGTTTTCTAGCAGGACATCAAAACCATGCCTCTCTCTCTCTCTCTCTCTCTCTCGCTCTCTCTCTCACTCTCTCTCTGTCTCTCGTTTTCAAGCAGGGTGTCAAAGCCATGTATCCCCCCCCCCCGTTTCTCCCCTCTCACCCCCCCTTCCTTGTTTTCTACCATGATGTCAAAGCCATGCATCACACTTTCTTTCTCTCTCTCCCCCCTCCTCTCTTTCGCTCTCTCTCTGTTTTTCGAGCAGGTTGTCAAAGCTACACATCACACTCTCTCTCTCTCTCTCTCTCTCTCTCTTTCTCTGATGCCTATTTTCTGCCACACTGATGACATCTCTATACACACTCTCTACGCTCTTTCAAGGCATGGATGAGATCGCAGGTCAGCTGTTCTAGAAAAGAATTGGCCGTGTTTGCTTGTCGTCTCTTACAGTTTGGCGCTCTCGATAAGACACAGAGGGAAATAAAGCTGATTTGTGTTTGTGGTGATGTATCATTTTAATGAGCTTTACACAATATTACGCTGCTACGATATCAGGTGATGTTTATGGGCGGAAAAACAAAATCACACAAGACTTAAGCTAACTTAACATATTTAATTACGTTACTGATGATTTCCGCGCTGACGTGTCGTTACTGTGCCGAAATCACAAGCAAATGCGACACAAAAACCGAACAGTGCAACAACCATCATGCAGCCGAACACCTTTTAGACGACGTCGCCGATTTTCCAACTCATACAAAACACGGCGGCTTCGTCCGTCTGCGCGGTGACAGGAATACGGTATTTTTAAAAGGAACCATAGAAATGACTCGCGCCTCCCCGATGCATAAATATTCATCTTTAAGTTGTTTATTTCTGCCTCTGAAATATTCATACTTGTTTTTACTCTCAAAACTGGAACAAACTTTCCTCTGAAGCCATCGGCTCCACGGCTCTCGCCAAGATTCCTCCAAACGTTTCGGCTTGCATTTCTTTTGATCAGATTATTTATTTATTTATTTTTTTAGACAGAAATCCGGCTCCGAATTGAGCGCTTTCTTAAGCGCTGTGTGGCACAAGTGACAGCTAAATGCACGAATGCTAAATGAGGCTACAGTGCATTAAACGCAGTCTGTAATTAACTCTAATGGCCCGGCAGCCGCTTCGCCTCTGGATTACAGAGACAGAGAAAAAAAACGTAAAACACTGCAATTTTATAGAAAATTATCGGTTTCTCAATCTTTAGAAGCGTCGTGATTATCGGTAATTCTACAAACACGTCTGATTACTTCTGCTTGGAGCGGCATACTGATTAATGCTAAGCGCTAACTGATAACTAGCAGATGATTGGCTGAGGAAATCAGGTAAAGGAAATTTTAGATCCACAGAAATCCTTGTAACAGATTTTGTCTCGAGTGCAAAGTCAAACTATTTTGGAACGATGTAATTGTTTTAATATATAAGTGGAAACTCAAAAAGAAAGTAACAAACCACTAGTCTGTGAGTTCATCTATGCGGAAGAGGGCAGAGTTCCCAGGACTTTATGTGTACAAGAGGTAACACTTGTTATACCCGGTGCCACGCTATTTTGCAAGCATTATGCTACCTTATGTACATCCTGAGTAACATCCACTAGATGGCGCTTTATATTTCAAGCACAGTGACATCACAGAATACAGGATAGTGGTGGCTCAAGCAGTTAAGATTCTTGGTTGTTGATCGGAGGATCAGGGTTCAAGCCTCAGCCCTGCTATGCTAGGAACAGCTCTATGGGGTACTTTGACCCCAACTTTTCCCCTCTGGGGGGAAAAATTCACTATGCTGTAACATATATGTGATGAATAAAGGATTCCATTCTATTCTAAACACACTCACAGGACCTTCTGCCACCTGTGTGATTGCTATCATGAGCTGCTTCTTATTGAATCAAAAACCCCTCACCTTACGATCCAGTACATTTTTGTATAAGTATAAATATATAAAGTATTTATTTGGTCTAAAAGCTGGTCTTTTGTCAGATTTAAGGCTGCATGAAAGATTTTTATAACTCTAATTGGAGAACTGGTCAGGATTATGTTTATGACATTTAGTAGACACCCTTATCCTTGTCTCATTTATACAACAACCTTCTGATAAATAGTCCAACATCTTAACCAGTGGACACTCATTACTATAAGTATAATGATAGTATGTACTAAATAGTGGTCTAGAATAGTACATGGTGTAAGCATGTGATTTAAGATACAGCCATTTGGAATACACAGAATACGTTGTGCTAATTTCTGAGAAAATAGTTAGGGTTAAGGTAGTTAGGGTTAGGTCACCTAGCCAGAGCTTCAGACTGATGGCAGAAGGTCTGGACTCCATAGCAGCTTTACTTGGCCAGGAGCCGCCTGAAGGGTTTGACTGACATGTAAAGCAACCAATCAGAGTTAGTTTTGTTCAGCGTCATGTTAAGGGGTGAAAATGTAAAGTCCTTACCAAAACAGACTGGCGTACAACCATAGATCACTCATTTAAGGAAGATCCTGTTTATGGATGTAAACACAACGGCTTCCTTTTTTCCATGAGGGAAGTAGCCAGTCAGTCAATCTAGCCAATCAGGTGACGACTTCTACACTTCTAAAGTGTTTTCAGTTTTGTGTGCCACATGCCTCAGGTTGGTGGGTGTAATGTTTGAGTCAGACACTCCGGTTTGGGATAACAACCACCATAGGATATTGCGGCAGCCATCTTTTCTCTGCATACTCTACAAGTAGTGAAAAGCAAACCTAACTGATCCTAGAGCCTCGACCCTTGACTCTTGACCCCCTGTCTGAGTGGTACCTGGTGTTGGTCTTGGAGACCTGGCTGAGGATGTGAGTCACTTATCCAGATGTTTGCAAGCTGTGAGTTTTATCTAACTGCATGTATTCGAGCACATCTGTCCATAATAGTCAGAATTTTATCTTTTTAAATAAAAATCTGTGAGAGTCAAATTTTGTCTTCGTGATTCGGAGAAAGCTTGAGTGTGATGAAGAATCCTTGCACTTCTCCCACTGTATTGGTTTGTGTGTGTGTGTGTGTGTGTTGATATAGTCAGTGCCCCCACTGGAGTCTCCCAGACCTTCACCGCCCATGCCTGATGCCTAAAGACTGTGTGGTGGGTGAGTGGGCAGAGTGGACGCCCTGCTCCAAGACTTGTGCCGACCCAGAAGCCCCGACAGGCATCCGGACCCGCAGCAGAGTGATCCAGCAGCTCCCGGTGGGAGGAGGATCCCAGTGTCTGCAGCTGGAGGAACAGCAGCTGTGCGAGCCAGTGGGAGACGGTGTCCCACCTTGTGCCATGTGAGCATCCAGTATGAAGCCTGACACTAACTATAGCAGAATATACAAACAAAATAAAACCCAGATGGTGTGATTAGACTTGTGAGTAACACTTCAATCCATGTTCATAAAGGCTGTTCCACCAGTCATAACCAATCACAAAGAGTTTTTTTCAAGTAGACATACATTTGACTTTCATGACATAAGGTGACATAACATTTTATGACACTTTTTGCTCTCTGACGTTAGAATGTCATAAGGGCTGACATTACAGCTCTCAAATAAATCAGCTTGATTTTAATAAAATAGACGCTTCAGGGTTCTTGAAGTCTTGTTTCCATGGCGACACTCTCAAAGCATGAAGTGGATAAACAGTACACAAGACGATGTTCTGATACGTTCTGAACAAAACACTTCTAGAAGTAAACCGCTCGATGTTTAATATCGAGTGCTACATCTGATTATCATCTGATCTGGCAGTCATATGATGAACTTGCAGACCCTATGCTAGCTGTTATCCACTTAATCAATATTTAATGATGTTATACACCGATCAGGCATAACATTATGAGCAGTGCCAGGTGAAGTGAATAAGACTGATGATCTCCTCATCATGGCCCCTGTTAGTGGGTGGGATATATTAGGCAGCAAGTGAACATCTTGTCCTCAAAGTTGATGTGTTAGAAGCAGGAAAAATGGACAAACGTAAGGATTTGAGCGAGTTTGACAAAGGGTCAATTTGTGATGGCTAGACCACTGGATCAGAGCATCTCCAAAACTGCAGCTCTTGTGGGGTGTTCCCGGTCTGCAGTGGTCAGTATCTATCAAAAGTGGTCCAAGGAAGGAACAGTGAAGAATTGGTGACAGGGTCATGGGCAGCCAAGGCTCATTGATGCACATTGGGAGCAAAGGCTGACCCATGTGATCCAACAGACGAGCTACTGTTGCTCAGACTGCTGAAGAAGTTGGTTGGTTGCTGGTTCTGATAGAAATGGGTCAGAATACACAGTGCATGACAAGTCAGGGCTGTTTTTACAGCAGCACCAACACAATATTAGACAGGTGGTCAGTCATTTTATGCCTGGTCAGTGTAAATGCTAGTCTGTGAAATAAATGTTAGTAACCGGTTTGACCTCACATGACCTCATCAGCTACACCTGGAGGACGACGGAGTGGGCAGAGTGTCGCGTGGACATGTTGCTCAGCCAGCAGGACAGACGACGGTCCAATCAGACGGGGTTATGTGGAGGCGGTATGCAGACCAGGGAGGTGTACTGCATCCGAGCTAACACCGACCCGATCTCTGACCCGAGCACCAGCCAAGACAAACCAGGTACAAACAAATCCAACACCTGATTTAAACAGTGCTGATGAAAATGTCACCAAAATTTAAAGATTTATGGTCTGAACTCTTCAAGCTAAGTATATATTCCATTTTTCTTTTCAAATAGGAATGCATATTTTTTCCATTTTTTTATAGAAACTCACATTATACATTCTCCTACAGACTGCCTCAGCATTTTTAAACCACAGCTATAAAGACATCCTTCATTTTTCCGTCTTTTTCTTCACTCCATCACTGTCTCCGTCTCTCCCTCTCTGACTCTGTCTTTTGCACCTGCTTTCATAATAACTTCACCTCTACACCTCCTCCAGTTTTTTACTTCCTTTGCCTTTTTTCATGCTTCTTTCATTTTTTTTCCTCTCCCGTGCTCAGACACCTATCAGCAGACGCACACGCCCGAGCCGAGGTTTCTTTAAAGCGCTGTGAAGGAAAGAGCTGCAGCAGAGATTGCTCTTAAAGACACCATCATCTGCTCATGCTGGGTTCAAAGGCAGGCGGTGGGTCGCGTCCTAATCGACATGGTACAGGGGCCCTATCCGGTTATCAGGGTGATCTGAACAGAGCAGGAAGCAGGGAGGTTGTGAAGACAGGAAGTCAATCTGTGCTGTTTGAACTGTGTTGTGTAGGTTGCATCAGAAACCTGAGTGGAGAAACAGAGACCTGACTTAGGCGTGTAAACAACGCCTGCTTTGCTTCTGATTTCGTTACACTTCATCAAACCCAGTGTGGGCGGAGCTTAATATTGTAAGCGTCATCAGTCGGTCGGCCGAATGTCTAGATTGCTCTTTATTTCTGAATCAGAATTTATTTGTGTCATCCACCAAGTAGTTTACAGAATGGTTGCCACAGAACCACATGACATTTTCCATAGACAAAAGTATTGGCACCCATTTAGCCTTATTTACCAACAATCTTGCTTGATATTTCGTCCTGTTTTGTTGACTAGCAGCAGCATGACAGGACACCAGCCCGTCCACTTCATCTTCAGGTTCTCGATGTTTATTTGCGTGCTTTAAGTATTTCAGGAGTATATAAGGGTAAAATTTTGGAAAGTCTTCAGTAGATCGATTTACATTTAAACAGCAAAAACCACAGTAAACACTTAAAATACCAAAGAAATATTTTGTTCCCTGACCTTCACCACAGGTTCCATAGTGTAGTGGTCATTATGTCTGCTTTACAAGCAGAAGGTCCTGGATTCAATCCCCAGTGGAGCCATTTGTTTAGGGGCTATTACTGGGTTGTTGATCAGAGGCTCGGGGTTCAAGCTCCACTGGTCTGCAATTGAGCAAGACCTTTAACCTTCTCTGCTCTAGGGGAGCTGTATCATAGCTGCCCCTGCACTCTGACCCCAACTTCCTCAGCTGGGAAATGCGAAGAAAAGAATTCCACTTTGCTGTAATGTATGTGTGGCTATAATAAAGGCTTCATGCCATGCCCTCAGTTCAATTTACCGGTGTAGATATAAATTTGTTAATGTGCATCATGGGAATGTGCGAGTCACACTGTAGAAATCAGCATTCTGTTTATGATGAATCCAGACTCTTAGCCCAATTTCTAAGACCAGTTCTAACCATTCATTACAGAATGACAATGAACTCATAACACACAGTTAATTACCTTCAGAGCTTCACTATGGTGACAAAACCCCCCACACACTCCTTCTGTCACTGTCATATCTGACATCCTGAACATTTTTTCACTTCCCCCTGCTTTTTTTCCCCCTGCTTCCTTCATTTTTTTCCCCTTTCAGTGCTTACATGATTGTACTAGATCTGTTTAACTGCTTTCAAACGACACCAGCCTTGAGCTGCTATGATCTATAGAGGTTGAGGTTGTGAAACTCTGGCATTTTAACCACCTTTGGAGCTCTGTTTTTGTTTAATCCATTTTTCATGGATCAGAGAATTTTGAGAAAATTTATTTATTTATTTATTTATTTATTTATTTATTTATTTATTTATTTATTTATAACATATGTTGACCCTGTAGTACAAGTTGTTAACAATTTTAATTTATTATTTAATTTTTCAATTTTTGATTAATTCAGTTTTATTCAGACAGAAATACACATTGTTTATAATTCAGAAATGTAAGGGAGTTATTTTTTAATCACACTTGTTCTTCAAATTTTGTTAAATATAATTTAAGAATCAGATTCAATCATGATTCGAATTGCATAATGACCAGAGTATACTAATGCACACTTACTGGCCCTCCAAAACAATCTAGATAAGACAAATACATTTAAAAGGTTAACATCATATAACTTCATGCCTGTTTTTTTTTTTTGTAACAAAGAAAACCAGTCTTTCCATCACTAATCATGCAACGACTTCCTCATGGGAAATGAAATAGGTAACTGACCAAAATGTGGCTAGTTCTGGATTTATGTTTGCGTGCTGCACCGTATGGTCCAGTGGAGAGGAATGATTGCGGTACACTAAGCAATCAGCAGTCTGGCGGTGTTCGTATAATGGCATCTCACACAGAGCAGTTTTCTCCCAGCTAACGGTGCCTTGCTGTAATTCCTGAAAGTACTCAAAATGTCATTTTCCCATCGTTTCTGACAAACACATCACCCTGGCTTGCTCAGACGCATCTACATAACAATTTGTTTGCATGTCAGCTGTGTGAGAAGCTGCAATAAATATACAGTGGCATGCAAGTCTTCTGGCTTTGTAGATTTCTTGAAGAAAACGAAAATATTCTTTGACAGATTCTTAAAGGATTCATTTGATCCTTGAGAAGTTGTAGAAATGATAAAATATATGTTGTGGTTAAGGTGTCGGACTACTGACTGGAAGCTTGTGAGTTTAAATCCCAGATCCACTGCTGGGCCCCTGAGCAAGGCCCTTAAACCTCACTTGTATAAAATGTGATCAATTGTGTGATCTAACCCTCGATCATCTGCATCGCAGAGAATCAGACTCATACTCAGGATCGTTGCTTTATTAACATAAAACTAACGCAACAACACGACTCAACCATGATACAAAACAAATGAAACGGATACCTGGAATCACACCGTATCGAACGTACACAAAACAATGACTGACAGATGGATGGTATATATATATATATATATATATATATATATATATATATATATATATATATATATATATATATATATATATATATATATATATATATATATATAGGACAAAACATTAGGGCAAACAGGGAACAGGAGGAAGGGCGTGGCATAACAGACGTGAGGAATACAAAAGCAAAAAGCAGGCTATGGTGAAACTCCCGGGCAGCATGGTGGTTAGCACTGTTGCCTCACAGCAAGAAGGTCCTGGGTTCAAACAGGCAGGGGCCTTTCTCTGTGGAGTTTGCGTGGGTTTACTCCGGGTACTCTGGTTTCCTCACACACTCCAAAAACATGTACATTAGGTTGATTGGTAATTCTAAATTGCCAATAAGGGTGAGTGTGTGTGGTTGTCTGTCTATATGTGTGGCCCTGTGATGGACTGGTGACCTGTCCAGGGTGTACCCCTGCCTTTCGCCCAATGTGTGCTGGGATAGGCTCCAGCAGACCCTAATTAGGAATAAAGCGAGTATAGAAAATGGATGGATGGGTAAAACTCCCTCTGGTGGTCTGGCAGGGAACTGTTCCGGTAGCTCCTGACAGTCGTGAACTGTAACCAACAATAACTATTAAGCAACATGTTAATTCTAATCATTATGCATTTACACACTTGTGGTGAAAAAAAAAAACACACATAGTGAATAATTCTTTGTTTGTGGTGTTATGTAACATGGCAGCCATTTTAGTGCACTATAACCATATTTCTTTGTTTTTTTAAGTGGAAGGCGTGGATTTACATTTACATTTCTGGCATACGCCCTTATCCAGAGCAACTTTATCACATTTTACACAAACAAGCAAATAAAGGAGAGTTACGGGCCTTGCTCAGGGGCCTAGCAGTGGCAGCGTTGGCGGACCTGATTTGAACTTACAACCTTCCGATCAATAGTCCGACACCTTAACCACTAAGCTACCAAACCCCCCTGAGTGTATTGATATTATAGAAATGAATGTGTTAGAATGAACGCATTAATATGATATAAATGATTTGCAGAAATAAATCAACAGCTTCTGACCAATCAGACTGGAGCGTTTTCGGACCACACACTTTATTGTTTTGGTGAAGTCACAGCAAAACTGCATAATGCTTCTCGCAGCGCTAAATCTACGCCATGACTCCGTTTTGCATAATGTTCTTCGCATATTCTGAATAAATTGAATCAATTCTGTATTTGTTTGTCAAAAACAGCGCGATAGAAAACTCCAGAGTTTTGTGCTTTACTGTAGATATAATGAGTTCTCTACGGACTGATGCCGCTGTGTGGAAAATGTTCAGGATGTCAGATATGACAGTGACAGACGGAGTGTGTGGGCTTTTTGTCACTGTAGTGAAGCTCTGAAGGTAATTAACCGTGTGTTATGAGTTCATGCTGTAATGAATGGTTATAACTGGTCTTAGAAATTGGGCTAAGTGTCTGGACTGGATTCGGATTGAAGGAAAACGTCTAATAATGGAAATTCATCAGATCACTTTTTATGAATTATGTATTAATAATGCATTGTAAGTGTACTTATAAGACATTACATCCTGTATATCATAACAGCTTACAAACTGTACATATGTACATGCGTAACACTTTATAAAGCTTGACTACATTATAGAGCCATGTAATCTGCCATCACAAACTCGTATCTTCAAGCTTTATAAAGTGTTATATAACCAGACATTACGATATCATAAGCTTGTGCTTTAGAAAACGTTATATAAACTGACATTACTGAATTCATATACAGATGCTTTATAAAGCTTTATGAAACCTGCCATTGTGAAGTCGCATGCTCTTGCTTTATAACTGATTGTGTTGCGCACCATTATGAAGTTTTATGCATGTGCTTTATAACGTCTTATGTAACCTGCCAATATGGCTTCATATTCTTATGCGTTATAAAGCAACCTGACATTATGATGTTATAATTCTCATTCTTTATATGCAGTGCACTTTACACACCTGACATTATGTAGTCATATAATCATCCTGCATAAACTTTACATAATCTGACCTTAGGAAGTCATAGCCACGAGGTTTATAGCATTATGTAACCTGACATTATGAAGTCATAGGCTTTATTTATTTCGGGAAGCGTTATCCATGTAAATAGAACTGCTTTTAGGCAGACATTATGAAGTCATATCCTCAAGCTATGTAGAGTGTTATAGACATGCTTCATAAGGTGCACTATGACATCAAAGACAGATGCATTATGAAGTGTTATTCCTGTAGCTCTAACTAGAATCTATAACTGTTATATGTATACTCGGCTGCTCATTATAACATGTTGTGCATGCTGTGTATGTGTTTATAATGCATTATAAGCACATGATTCGTAGGAATTGTTACCGAATGTCGTTTCTGGTGATGAAACAGGTGGTTATGACCCATGACTCTGCAAGCTGTAGCTGTCTTGTACGAGACTGATGGCTTTTAAATCAACAGCTTGTACCTGATTTGTCTTCAGTGCATCTTCCCACACAACCCGTGTGTGTGTGTGTGTGTGTATGCATGATGTAGTAGGAGGGTGTATTCTTGCTGCTCAGGAGTTTTGATTACACACAAACGTCTGCTCAGGGGCTTCAGGCCATCTGGCAAAGAAAACAAGTCCAACCTGCGAAGCACGGCGTTAATTCAGCCCTTGATCCGCTGATCTGGCGCTGCCGCATGCTCGTTATCATTTTTAGCCCCATTAATTTCAGCCGCACGCTGAGGGAAAGCAATTAGGCGCACCCTTTTCCCCAGAGGTGTGAAGGATTTCTGCCGTTTTGTTTTTTCAAGCCTTGGGGATCGAGCATTGTGAGAGAGACAAGCTCCGGAGATCAGACATCCTCTTCTCACACGTAGCAGTGTGACGGGGTTCACGGCTGACGTTGTTAAGGAGTCATGCTGTTCCGGAAAACATGTTTCTTTACGAAGTCTTTATTTCTAAAAAGCCTAATGACTTAGATATTTAGCTTATAGCCAAAGTGACTTCCAAAATGTATTAATATAAACCTGATATCACATAATAACTGGACAAGTGCCTTGAAATTATCATGACAGACACTTAACACTGTCTTTATTTAACTGCTGTGGATGTAATAGGTGTGTTTTCATGTGTGTGTGTTTGCCCTACAGCACCACAGCCAGTGGACAGCCAGCTGTGCATGGGTCCGGTGCCGAGTACCAGCCAGATGTGCCACATCCCGTGCCCTGTGGAGTGTGAGGTGTCTCCGTGGGGGGCCTGGGGACCGTGTACCTTCGAAAACTGCAATGATCAAACCGTCAAGAAAGGTACAGCTTCATACACACACACAGCTGTTATCGTTTCATCAGCTGTAAAAGTCACCGTGTTTTACATAGTCAATGCTTATTATTTAAGAATAATATTCTTTTTGCTTTATTCAGGTTATTAAACCATATATTTCATTCAAATATATTCAAATTCAGTTAACAAATAAAATAAAAAAAATAGATACAGTCCTGTGGAGAAGAAAAGTCTAAAATGTAAATGGAAACAACATTCTTTAAGTTCAAGATGGTTTTAAATAAAATAAAACTGCATTGTTTAAATAAATACACAAATTCATAAAACTTTAATAAAAATTAAAAAGTTATTCTTTTTAGAAAATTGTTGAATAAATGAAAAACTTTTTATTTATTTATTTATTTCATTTTTTTAATAAAAAAAAAAAAAAAATCCTGGGATTAAACACCAAAAATTGCATCATTTTTTCACAAAACTTAAAAGTTATTTTTTTTAGATAATTGTTGAATAAATACATTTTATTGATTTTTTTAATTCTTTAAAATAAATTAAAAAATAAACTTGGATTAAACACCAAAAATGCATAGGTTTTTTCACAAAACCTAAACATTTTTTAAAAAATTATTTTTTCAGGAAATTGTTGATTAAATAAAAAAAAAGCATTTATTTATTTATTTATATTTATTTTTTGTAAATAATTTGTAAAAAAAAAACAAAAAAAAACCTTAGATTCAACACCAAAAATTGCATCAGTTTTTTTTTTATAGATCTTTGTGGGATTTTTATTTTATTCTCATTTGATCAAAGAAAAAAAAACCCTACAAGTTGATGTAATTGTTTTTCAGTGAAGTGAATAGGAAATTTATTTTAAAATTTTATTTTTAATTAAAATGCTTTAATGTGTGTGTAAAACATAAAGCGCCGAGACAAAGTGTCTATAACAAGAAACAGTTAAATTAAGACTTGGCCTCTGCGGCTGTTTGGAATTTGACTGACATCAAAAATGATTTAATTTAAAGTCGCCTCAAGGTGTGTCTCAGCGCTGGGGTCAGAACGATTAGTCCAGCGTGATTCCGGTACAGGAACCCAAATGATTCTTCTTCAATTTCACGCCATAAAATGGCTCCAGGCTGCAAAATAACAGCTTTCACAAAATTTAATAAAATTTGTCTGTGATTTTTTTCCCCCCTGAACGTGGACAGTGATCTCATTTGCATTCACACCATTGATTGTTCAACCAGATCCATTTTCACGTTCTGTTTTTTTCCGTAATTGTTCATTAGGTGAGTGATGAAATGGATGAATCACATGAAAGGAGACCAGAGAATAGAAAGACTTGACAAAGTGTAAAAAAAAAACAAACGATAAAAACATTCTCGTCTCTTCAAGATTCAATTTATTCTCTACAATAAATTTAATTTCAAAGTCAAAGCAACTGCATCACACTTTAGATCAGACTTTACAAAGTCTTATATTGTGGAAAATATTTTTCCCTGAAGTATTGTTGGTTTTTAAGAATCACTGTGACTTCATCACCATCCTTCATTTGCATACTCTACTCTGATTGGTCCAAGGTTGTCATTAGCATGCAATGTAAGTTAAACACAGCATTGTAGCATCATAATGCTAGCTAGCAATGTAAAGCTATATTTTTACACGAATAAACTAATGATAGGTACGTTAAATTTATGTTTTAGTTTCATGCAAACAGTTCTTGTTCATTGTGTAACACTGCTGATTTTCTAGACTGTGTTGTGTTCTGACTCTCGTGTATATTTTATTTCACTCTGTTCACGTTTCCCAGGTCATCAAACAGTTTTCCGCTCGAGTTGCTTCCCGTGTAAATCGTCTTACATCAAACGCTTGTGGAACAAGTAAACCTAAAAGTAAACATCTGTTCCAGGTTTCAAATTCCGGCGGCGAAAGATCACAAACTTCCCGACAGGCGGCGAGGGCAGCTGTGCTCACCTGGTGGAGGCCATGCCCTGCGACGAGCCCAGCTGTTACAGCTGGCAGCTGCAAGGCCTGGAGGAGTGTCTTCCCACCGAGGACGCCGTCTGTGGGACAGGAAGTCAGATTCCGCAGAGCCGCTGTGTAGACGCTGAGGGTGAGGCGCACCACACCTCAGATCTACATAAAACACTGGATTATATATCCTGCAAAATACTGTCATTTTATAATATGTATTATTATAATTATAATTAATAAATATAAGTTTATATATATATATATATATATATATATATATATATATATATATATATATATATATATATATATATATATACACACCAGTTAGGCATAACATTATGATCAGTGCCAGGTGAAGTGAATAAGACTGAGTATCTCCTCATCATGGCACCTGTTAGTGGGTGGGATATATTAGGCAGCAAGTGAACATTTTGTCCTCAAAGTTGATGTTAGAAGCAGGAAAAATGGACAAGCGTAAGGATTTGAGCGAGTTTGACGAAGGGCCAAATTGTGATGGCGGATAGACCACTGGATCAGAGCATCTCCAAAACTGCAGCTCTTGTGGGGTGTTCCCGGTCTGCAGTGGTCAGTATCTATCAAAAGTGGTCCAAGGAAGGAACAGTGGTGAACCGGGGACAGGGTAATAGGCGGCCAAGGCTCATTGATGCAGTGTGTCCATGTTGACCCCTGTGCACTGCTGAAAGTGGCAACAATGAGGTTCTGATCATCAGAACTGGACCACAGAGCAATGGAAGAAGGTGGCCTGGTCTGATGAATCACGTTTTCTTTTACATCACATGGAGAGAGAGAGAGACAGACAGCGAGTTTGAGGTGTTGACTTGGCCTCCAAATTCCCCAGATCTCAATCCAATCCAGCATCTGTGGGATGTGCTGGACAAACGAGTCCGATCCATGGAGGCCCCACCTCACAACTTAAAGGACTTAAAGGATCTGGCGCTAACATCTTGGTGCCAGATACCACCAAGATAACACATTTTTTATGTCTCCTGTTTAAGAAAAAAAACTGACTGTTATAAAGCTCTGACACTGGAGACTCCTTCCATAAATGTTACATAAACATCTTCTGACTTGAAAAAAAAATCACCATATCAGTTATTACACAGTTTTTAATTTGTATATGTAGATTTTTCTCCATTTAACTTCCTGAAGACGAGCCGTTACTGTGGAAACATGTTAGAATGAGTGCTTTGACTACCATCAGAGCTGCAGAGAAGGTGTTCTGACCAATCAGAGCGCAGCATTCCGCAGAGATCCCAGATTTAAAGCAGTGGCTCATTAGCCAGCGTTCATACTTTAATACGTTTCCAAAAAGAAAAAAAATCTGCACACTTTCCAAATGCAGCCTGCGTTCGTCACGCCTGCTGTCAAAACTGTGAAGTCGCTACTAAGACATTACAAGCATCTAATAAATAAATAATGCGAATCTCCGCTGTTTGTTTCCTGAGCTGCTGAAAACCGGGAGCGAGAAACCGAGCAGCTTCAAGTGAAACGTTCAACCGAGAGCCAAAGCTTTACTGCACCATCTGTGACATCGTTATTGTAAAAAATAGACATTTTTTTCTTTATTTTCCCACTAAAATGGAAGGGTTTTTTTAAATCGTTTTTTTTTTTAATGTGTGAAAGTCTGCCTTTCTGGTGGTTTTGCTTTTTAGTCAGTATTTTTTATAGTTGTTGTTGTTGTTATTTTTACTGACTTTTCCCCTCTTCAGACAGTTAACACAAAAGTGCTCAATGTGACTGAAAGTTGTGTTGTTTTTTAATTTTTATTTTTTTTAAAGTTAGTTTTTTGCTTAAAGTGTTGTTTTTTTTTAAAAATATTACTTTGACATATTTTGTCACTATTTTGAAAAATTCTTAGTTTTTTTTAAAATTTATTAGCAAAAACATAATGTATTTATTTTTGTTTTATTTATTTATTTATTTATTTATTTATTTATTTATTTATTTATCATTTTTTAATTAGAATAATTTTTTTTATTTTATTTAGTGTTTAAAATTCTTATTTTAAGGTCAAGTTCAAACCCAACACATCAAATATCATGAAAGTGAATTTATTTGAAATTTTAAGGTTTAATAATAAAAATGAGTCTGCTAAACAAAAAAAAACTTAATAATTTTTTTTTAATCATTTTTGTTTTATTTTATTTATTTTTTTAAAATTCTTGTTTTAAAGTTAATTACCTCCAAGTTCAAACCCAACACATCAAATATCATGAAAGTGAAATTATTTACAATTAAAAAATTTTTAATACTAAAAATGAGTCATTTTTTAATTAAAATAATTATTTTTATTTTATTTATTTATTTTTTAAATTCTTACTAAAAAGAATTACTAAATACTAAAAAAATAAGTCTGCTAAATGTAAAAAAAAAAAAAAAAAAAAAAAATTAAATAAATAAATAAAATAAAAAATGCCTTAAATAAAAGTCTCGGAGCAGACTCTCAGGAGAGTGTGCATTTGACTCCGTTCTAATGACAGCTAATTGACCATTAAATTAATCACGACCAACACTAGTAATTAACGTTGTCAGGAAGCTTCTCTGACACGCTGTGTGATTTTTTTTCTCCGTGTTCATCATGAAAAAATGAGGGAAAAGTGAGTCTATTGTTCTGAGGGAACGTTAACAGCTCCTTGTACAACTGCTCGTGTATTTCTCGGCTTCTGGTGCTTCCCCGGTGGAGCTGCTTGTGATATTTGGCCTTAATGGAAAAAGTAAGAAGGTTCTCTCACACACACACACACACACACACACACACACCTGAAGTCGAACACATCTCGAGGGAGTTGCCCGAAAACCTTGTACACTCTGAAAACCTTGAAAAATTCTGACTCTAAAAGGTATTTTAAACCCTACACACACACAGACACACACAGACACACACACACAGACACACACACACACACAGACACACACACACTTTCAAACCATGATTTCATCATAAAATAGGTCATGCTTTTCACTGATGAGTAAAGTAGAAGGTCTGTGTTATTACAACCTCCAGCCGTTTGACATTTCCTGGTGTTTGTGCTGCCTGACAGAGCGCTGGCTTTCCTCGCCTCATAACGACGGCTAATTCTGCAGCGCCGAAGACGTTTATCTCTCTCGCTTTAAACACTAGCTACACCTCAATGACTTCTATACCAGCTGCTGATGGAAATCGATTTGTTTAGGGGTTTTTTCCCCCCACTATATTAAAGTAAAGGATGTTTGCGAACATGATTACAAACGAACGATACGAACGACACGATCCGTGACATCACCTCGATCCTTTATTTTTTAACGTTAATGCATCATTTTGTTCTTCTTCATCTTTGGAATGTTTGTGGAATTTTGAAATTGAGACGATGATTTTAGTTTTGTGAAATTTCACATCGAGGGAATCAGAAGTCCCTCTTTTCTCTTTCCCAACAAATTCTTTCGTTATTTTCTAATTCGGGGACATTTTAACAGTGCCAAAGACGTGAGACGTGAGGTCCGTGTTTCCCAGAAGCGTTGCCTCAGGCGTCTTTGACCTTCACTTCTGTAGCTTTTCCTCTAAAAAAAGATATTTTACGTTAGAAGACATTTAACGCTCGGTCTCCGGAGTCGACGCTTTAGCACTACTTTTGTAAGGAAAAGTTTTCTGGCATCTCCAGAGAAGACCAGACTTTCTGCTTTCTGGTTGCTTGGTTACAGGACATGCTTCATTGTTTTGTCTTAATAACTTGAAGAGCAAGAGGAAAGACTGTTTACAGCTGTTATAAGCTAAGCAACAAGAGGAAGTAGTTTTGCAGATGTTCCATAACATCAAATATAAATGAAAATGAGACTTTTAATAAAGAAAGAAATGTAATCACTGACAAATTCTTGTTCAAACCTGATATGTACACTAACAAATGCATGCTAGCAGTTACCTAGCTAACTGGCTGACTATGTTAGTGATCTTGTGCTGTTTAGGATGCAGCAGGAGATCACTGGGGAGTTGTTTTAACTTTACTTTCATCACATATTTTTTTCTAAAATTCATTATTAATTCATAGAATAATTAAAGATATTATTTATCATTAGATATTATTCATCATTTTATCATATTTGGATTTTAGTGTGAAATTTTGAATTGAGATGAAGTTATTTTAGTTTAGTGAAATTTCACCTCAAGGGAATCTGTAGGGGATTTTCAGGGAAACTAATTCAAGGACATTTCAGCGGTGCTGCAGTCTTTCGATTCGAAACTTACCACTTGTTGCTTTCATTTCCTCCGGCAGACTGTTTACACAACCTAGATGTCTGGATTGAAACACTCCATGTTGTGCAGTTTTAGGAAAATCATCTACAACAAGTTCCGAATCTTTGGCTAGTAACTCGCTAGTAGCTAGCTAGCTAAATAAATAAATAAATAAATAAATAAATAAATAAAAGCTAGCTATTTTCATTGATTAGAAAGCAACACATCCTGATTTTTTGTTCATTTATAGCTACAGATTTATGTAGCAAGTCATTTCCTGTTTCCTCTTACGTTATAGCAGCTACAAACAGATTGTCCTTCACCAGATTGTCTTTATTTCTCTCTCTCTCTTAAAGTTAATAAATCAAACAAACAAACAAACAAAAAAAAAAATCACACACCCACAAAATAAATGCCGCTTGTAACCCAGATGTTGGAATTTAAAGTTACAGCTTCACCTCAGACTGTTACAAAGCTCTGACACTGGAGACTCCTTCCATGCTTTCTGTTCCATAATTTCCATACACGGAAAACTTCATCATGACGAACAAATTTTTCTGGTTGCTTGGTAACGGTGCTGATGGGAAAAGATTTGTTTGGTATATTGAAGAAAAGGATGTTTGTGGACAAACGAATGATCATCAGCAAGGCTTTTTCCCCCGTTTTTTTAACATCCATTCATCCAACCATTTTCTATACCCGATTTATTCCTAATCATGGTCATGGGGATCTGCTGGAGCCTATCCCAGCACACACTGGGCGAAAGGCAGGGGTACACCCTGGACAGGTCACCAGTCCTTTCCAGGGCCACACATATAGACAGACAACCATACACACTCGCACTCACTCCTATGGGCAATTTAGAATTACCAATCAACCTAATGTACATGTTTTTGGACTGTGGGAGGAAACCGGAGTACCCGGAGTAAACCCACACAGGCACGGGGAGAACATGCAAACGCCACACAGAAAGGCCTGTTCGAACCCGGGATTTTAACCCAGCACCTTCTTTCTGTGAGGCAACAGTGCTAACCACTAAGCCACCATGCTTCCCTCCACAAAATAAAAGCAGCTTGTAATCCAGATGACGGAATTTAAAGTTCCAGCTTCGCCAGATCTCTGAGACTGGAGACTCCTTCCATACGTTACACGGAAAACTTCACGCTGACGAACAAATTTATGCATTTTCAACAAATTAATTCCGACCAATCAGAATCCAGGATTCAAGATCGAGGATATGTTCCCGCTATCACACTGCTGAGTGTAGATGGACCGAGCTGCTGAACTTTTTAAACTAAAATTAAGAAATTAAGTGATTTCATGGATCAGAGCGAGAAGGAAACTCATCAGATAAAGACAAATCATTAAGGAAATGAAATAATAAAGCATCTGATTTCTGAACAATAGGAATATTTCCGCCATGGGCTCCAATTAACATCTAGTTCAGGTGTGAAATTTATCATTTTCTTTTGTTTGTGTTGCTCGCAGGAAGCTCGGGCGAAGCTGACGGTTAATAGAAATTAAATTTTTCCATTCCATTGATGTTAAAATGTAACAGTGAAATATGCAGAGAACATTATTATTAGTATTATTATTATTTCTACTATTTTGCCTGCGGCTAGAATATTTTATTATAAGAATAATAAGGCTAAAAGGTCTAAAACGTCTGGAAATTCGCCACAATTCACATGACTTCTTTTAACAAAGCGCATCCGTCACCTTTGTTTGTTCCTGTTTCCTTTTTTTCTTCTTCTTCTTCAAAATTGGGTCAATCCGAACGGGTGGAAATGTGTAACGGTGTCTTTTAAACCCATCAAAATCAGGTCTGACGCTTCATCCTGTACACGGCATGAATAATAGATGTGTTTTCAGAGGCTCATGGGAGCACTGTATCTATGCCTTCGTCTATTTCCGGCTCTGATTAGCGCTTGGCTCTTTTACGTGGCACTTGTTTGTTTTCTGCCTCAGTTTTATCCTGGTGGTGTTGTGTATTACTGTGTGTAACCTACCCGGAATGGTGTGAGGTCCATGTTTTATTCCGTGTTTCCCAGAAGCACTTCCTCAGGCATCTTTGACCTTCACTTCTGTAGCTTTTCCTCTAAAAAAAGATATTTTAGGTTAGAAGACATTTAACGCTCGGTCTCCGGAGTCGAGCTTTAGTGCTACTTTTGTGAGGAAAAGTTTTCTGGCATCTTCAGAGAAGACCAGTTTCCGCTTTCTGGTTGCTAGGTAACGGGACATGCTTCATTGTTTTGTCTTAATAACTTGAAGAGCAAGAGGAAAGACTGCTGCTATAAGCTAAGCAACTAGAGGAAGTAGTTTTGCAGATGTTCCATAACATCGAATATAAATGAAAATGAGACTTTTAATAAAGAAATAAATGTAATCACTGCCAAATTCTTGTTCAAACCTGATATGTACACTAACAAATGCATGCTAGCAGTTAGTTAACTAGCTAACTAGCTGTTTAGGATGTAGCAGGAAATCATTGGGGAGTTTTTTTAAAGTTATTTTTTACTAATATTTTTTATTAATTCAAAGAATAATTAAAGATATTTGTAATTATAATATTTTGTAATTTATCGTGAAATGGTGAGTTGATATAAGTTGATAATTATTATAATAATAAATATCAATTATAATTAACAATAATTATTATATTTAATTTAATTATAATAATTAAAGATATTACTTATACAATTATACCTTTATAGTTTTTCATTTCTAAATTATAATTTTTTTTTATAAAAACATTTTTTATAAAATTTATTTTAAAAATATAATTTTTTTAAACCGGACCGACCCCAAATTCCTAAAGTATCCAAAAGTGCTTGAATTATTCATAAAAACAAAATAAACAATTAGCAAATTTGTTCCACAAGCTAAATAGTTCCCTCACTTTACCTATACTGAGTCTATTTTTTGTACATCCTCCTTGTAGTAAGAACTGAATTATGGGATTTCTTTTTCGCTGGCTTTTGAAATAAATTTTTTTGAAATAAAAATATTAATCTAATGTTCCTGTGTACAGGTAACGAGGTTAATAAAGATCTGTGTGATGAAGCGTCACTCCCCGGACCCGTCTCCTGTGTTGTCCCGTGTCCTAATGACTGCGTCCTCAGCCCTTGGACGTCCTGGTCCACCTGCTCGCAGACGTGCTCCAGCAAAACAGCCGAGGGCAAGCAGACGAGAACGAGAGCCATTCTGGCGTACAGCGCTCGAGAAGGTACACAGCGTCACATCCGTGTGATTTCTAGAAGTTTCCAAGAAGTTCAAGAGTGAACTGTGCTAGCTGCATTTGTCCTCATAATGACACACATAATGAACAAATTAGCTCCTGTTAATTTATTTCTACACTGTGTCTTAAAAGTCCTCTCTCAAATTAGCCAGCTAGCTAGCCGTTAACAGTGAAAGCGCTTAAATCCTTTTTTTCTTTCAGGAACATTCATAAATTTGGTTTAAGTAATATTATTATTCTTATTATGTCACCGGATTATGTTAACTTGCTAACTAGCATTAGCACTGAAAGTTATAAACACTGATGAATATGACCTAAAACATCCTCTTGTCAAGTTAGCCCATATTTGCTATCATGCTAGCATTGGGACTGAAGATTATTAACATTTATAAACGCAATTTAAAAATCCTCGCAGAAATCCTGTCAGGTTACCTGGTGTTAGCGAGCTAGCTAGCCTTTAACAGTGAAGGTTACAGATATTTTTGAAAATGACCTGAAAATCCTCTACGATTCCTGTCAGATTAGCACATGTGAGCTAGTTAGCAGTAAAGGTTATAAACAAATATGAATTTTGTTTAGTAATATTGTTCAGCTATGTCATTATATTAACTTGCTAACTAGCATCAGCACTGCAAATTATAAACAGTGATAAACATGACCTAAAAATCCTCTCGTTAATCTTGTCATGTTAGCTCATGTCAGCTATCATGTTAGCATTAGGACTAAAGATTATGAAAATTTATGAATGTGATTTAAATTCCTCTCAGAAATCCTGTCAGGTTACCTGATATTAGCCAGCTAGCTGGCTGTTTACAGTGAAGGTTAATTACATCTATGAAAGACCTGAAAATCAGCTCAGAGTTCCTGTCGATTATTATGTTAGCAAGTTAGCATTAGAGGACATTAACAAATGTGATTTTGGTTTAAATAATATTGACCGGAATTATGTTTAGCTACTTTTTCTACTACTTTAGCTCTGCTAACTTTCTGGCAAGCATTGTAAAAGTTGTAAACATTTTTATGAATATTAAAAATCCCCTCAGAAATCCTGTCAGGTTACCTTGTGTTAGCGAGCTAGATAACCGTTAACAGTGAAGATTATGAAAATGACTTGAAAGTCCTTTCAGATTCCAGTCAGGTTATGTTAGCAGTAGGACATCATGAAAAAATAGGAATTAGAATTCATTTATAATGTCAATGTCTGCTACTATTTAAGCTATGCTTTAACTTTCTTACAAGTGTTGTAAACATTTATGAATATTAAAAATCCCCTCAGAAATCCTGTCAGGTTAGCACGTTAGCCAGCAGGCTAGTGTTAGCGGTTAAGACTTATAGATTAGGAGTAATTTAACATTTCATTAAAGATCGGATTAAGTATAAAATATAGCTGTAATATTTATTTTAGATATAATATTTTATGTTATATTTAGGTCTTACAAGAGGCGAAAACTCAACTGAGAAATCTTCCAGAAACTTCTGTGGTATTTTGTGTTCTTTGAGTGTTGTTCTATTCGAGACATTTAGAGTTTTGTGGATGAAATGCACTTTGAAGTGGAAAGTGTCGCTCGAAAATGGTTACGGATGGTTTAGAAATCCCTGGGAACTCATTACAAAAGCAAAATAGCATAATATTAGCATGCAGCAACCTCGACAATGAAGACGACTCGTGTCGGGTCATTTGCTCAAATGGGTTTGTTTGGAGAAATCATTTTCACAAAAGTGCCCTTGAATTATTTGTTATTCAGAAGACAAGTCTTACTTTCATCTTTATCATAAGTATGTGCTGTCTGCCTGCTGCGTTCTGCAGACATCTCACCCTGCTTCCTAATGGAAGACACGCGTACTAAACACACCAAATCATGCAGAAAGCCCGTTATGCATTATGGATGTCTTTGAGAATGGATTTGAGTGAGACGGAAGAAGGACTGAAATTCATACAGCAAACACAGATTTAAAAAAAAAGAGAGGTGATGCATTGACACTGGACCTTTTGAACTGAGATGCTTTCTTGTGTTTGTTTGTAGGTTGAGTTTTTTTGGGCTTTTTTCCCCCCTAGAGGAACGACCTCGCCGAATAGCAAAGCTGTTTAAAAAGAAAGCCAAAAATACAGCCATTTTCTGTGTTTTCACACTGAAAGATGGTGTCAGTTCTCGCAGCCTTGAAGATACAAAGGTGTGAATTCCAACACAGCAAACAGAAACAGGATCAGCAGAAGGTGTAAAATAAGCCATAAAAATTCATCATTTAACGTGTTCCAGGAAAGAGCTTCACCCCGACGAGGCGAATATTTGAGTCAGCCTTATTGTAGGAGTGTATTTCTGTTTTACATTTTTTCCAAAAAATGGTAGGGAATTTATTGTGTCGTTAATCACAATAAGCTAATAACTGACTGGTTTTAAGGGGGAAATTGGCAAAATGGCATCTGGGAGCTGAATGAGTCGACTTTAATTGGTGAGTCAAGTCAAATGATTTGACTCACTGAATAGAGTTGATGTTTTAATCCCTACCTTTGCCATTAATTAAATATGGATACAAGGGTCTTGAGGGATTGTATATGAACTGGGAACATGGCGTGAGCTTTCATTATACACTGACAGGTAACAACACGGCATGCAAAGGTTTATATTCTACATAAATTTTTTACGATTTTCTAAATTGTATGCAAATTAGCCATGACACTAGCAACTTAGCAGCAAACCTAAACGATTAATTCCTCAAACCAGTGCTTTAGCACGTGATAAATTATTATTATCCATTGTAAGGAATTGTCTCGCACCAATTGCCAAAGAATCATAAAATAGCTGAAGAAAAGAAAGTCCCATCTTTCACAAATGGAGATCTATTTAGAATTCTTTTTCCCCGCTTTGAAAGACAGCACCAGAGCATCGGGTCTCTGGAGGCTAAAGTCCTTCAGAGTCATATTTTTCTCACTCGTGGGTGTCTTTTTCTCCTCGTTACAGAGCTGCTTTCCTTTTCCAGATGGACAGGTCTCGATTCCCAGTACCCCTTTGGGCTGCTCCGTCACCCTGAGAGCTGAGAATGTCAGCAATTATGTCAGATACACTCTCATTTCACTGCTGAAGAGCGAGACAGAGGCTCCGAGTGTTGTTGAGCATTTCGTCTCCATCCACGTTAGACAGGAGAGAGAAGTGCTGAGAACGACTGCTGTTGTTCAAAACTAGAATATAAATTTGACCTAGTCAGTGATATTCAGGATGAAAAAATGTACATGATTCTACTTACCATATTTTATTATTACGTTAAAGCAACAAAATCAAATAAATATGGTTATGGTTTATTTAAAGGCCAAAAAACAATATCGGACATACAAATGTTTCTGAAAATTTAGCCTTCGAAGAGTCATTATTGCCCTAAAAACGCTAAAAGTTCTGCAAAAAAATAAGTAGCTGGAGCATTTATCAGCACTACAACTTAAAATTCCCTCAGGAATTGTCAGGTTAGCTCATGTTAGCAAGCTAGCTATCAGTTAACCATGAAAGATATTGCTTTTTATTGAAAATGAGTTGAAAATCCTTTCAGAAATCCAGTCACTAAAACTATAAAGTGTTTCTGTCGTGTTAGCAAATAGGTAGCAGTAAGGGTCACAAATGTTTCTATTTTAGGTTTGAGTAATCATGTCAAGGATTACAGTAAGCTATTTTTCTTTTTTTATGCTAAGATAGCATTAACAATGATTGGCATGAACCTAAAGATCCTCTCAGAAAATGTTAAGTTAGCTTGAGCTCTTGTTATCTAGCTGGCTTGGGTTAGCAGTGAAGATGACAAAAAATCCTCTCAGAAATCCTGCCAGATTAGCACACGCTTGCCAGCTAGCTAGCTAACTAGCTATGTTGCATTTGATTTAATCATCATTTTATCAGTTAGTATGTATTTTAAATGGTATTAAAAATCCTCTTGCTAATCTTGATGAGCTACTTCATGTAAGCTATTAGGTTAGTATTAGCAGTGAAGGATTTAAACATGACTTAAAATTCCTAATCCTAATCCTGCTCGCTTAGCATGTGTAATTTAGCTGGATAGCATAAAAAGTAATACACGTTTTAAACACTTTTGACTTAAAATTGTTTCAGAAATCTGGTCAGGTTAGCCTATTTTGTGTTAGCTAGCTATGTAGCATTAGCTGGGAAGGATATGAATATGATTTGAGGAATTCTGAGAGGAATTATGTTAGTTAGGTTATCATGTTAGCTTGCTGGAGGTACTAAATATTAAAAAAGTGACATATTCTCTAAGAAATTATTGTACTTTATGTGGTTTATCTTCTTTTCCCTTACAAACAGGTTGTTATTAACAGGCTAAGGTAATTATAACACACAATTATAAAAAGAGGCTGGATATGATATTAAGTGTCTCATAGTACACTAGAGAGTGTGGTATTTCGGTGTAGTGCACCGAAATAGTGGTGTAGTGGTGCACCGGTGTAGTGTTTTGAGAGGTCTGATGACTTTATTGTTAGTGTAGCACAGTTTATAGACGGACGAAGAGAGGAGAGTAGTGCACTTATTGATGGTTTATGGAGCTATTTGGGATGTAGCCATGTTGTCTGTGCATTTCCAGGAGGCTCCAGCTGTCCGAACGCCAGCGTGCTGCAGGAAATGAGAAGCTGTAACGAGCATCCCTGCGTCGTTTACCACTGGCAGACCGGACCCTGGGGGCCATGCATCGAGGACACCTCAGTCACCACGCTCAACTCTACCCGGGACACGCCCTCCGAACAGGGCAAAACGTCCTGCGCAACCGGCATGCAGACCCGTAAAGTCATCTGCGTCAAGGTCAATGTGGGACAAGTCCCGCCCAAAAAGTAAGTAATCGTATCTGGGATAGGGTCTGAAATATTTTTAGCAAAAAAAATTTTAGGGTTCATTCAAGGACAGTTTAGCCTGCGGCCATTGTTTGTTCAAAATAAATAAATCTTTTGTGTAGTATTTATAACATTGCAACAATGCAGGTTTCTGATATCTTCTTATAAATCTTCAAGGTTGATTAGGAAGAAGGGCAGCACGGTGGCTTAGTGGTTAGCACCTTTGCCTCACACCAAGAAGGTCCTGGGTCCCACGGGCCTTTCTGTGTGAAGTTTGCATGTTCTCCCCGTGCCTGCGTGGCTTTACTCCGATTTCCTCCCACAGTCCAAAAACATGTACATTAGGTTGATTGGTAATTCTAAATTGCCCATAGGAGTGAGTGTGTCTGGTTGTCTGTCTATAAGTGGACCTGTGATGGACTGGTGACCTGTCCAGGGTATACCCCTGACTTTTGCCCAGTGTGTGCTGGGATAGGCTCCAGCAGATCCCTGTGACCCTAATTAGGAATAAAGCGGGTATAGAAAATGAATGGATGATTAAGAAGAAAAATGTGGCTTGCCCACTGTAACCATGGCAACAGTCTGTGGCTGTTTGGCCGTCCTCCTCAAGGTTTGATGTATTGTTGTGCTTTTCAGCTCACCACGGCTGTTAAAATTGCCATTTTGAGTTACAGTAGCATTCCTATCGGCTCGATTCAGTCTTCCGGTTCTGTTCAGACTTCTCTCATTTTGAGACGTTTCCGTTTCTGCTAATTGTAGCTCACTGGATGTGTTTTTTTTTTTTGGCACCATCTGTCAGACTGTGAGACTGTTGAGTGTGAAAATCTCAGGAGATCAGCACTTTCTGAAATACTCACACCAGCATGTCTGGCACCAACAAAGTCGCCGAGATGTTTGATGCCGCAGTTTTTTCCCAATTTGACGATCTGAAAGCTATCCGAAACTCATGACCTTACGAATTGTGCTGGTGCGACATGATTGGCTGATTGGATAACACTAGACAATTAGCACAGTGTTTTGTAAAACTAATTAGCCCAGGTCCATGTTTTGCGCTGAAGGTATTCATTGCTTAAAAAAGTGCGAAAACGTGGTGCAGTCTGGAGCTCAGCGAGGACCACTTAGTGGGAAAAAAAAAACAAATTTAGCATAGACAATTAGCATAGAGGCTAAAAGCTTAATGTCATTCACTGCTTAGTGGTACTCCATTACTACATTAAAAGGACAGAGAGCATAGAGTAGTACTCAACCCTGTTCTGGAGTGATCATGGAGTTAAGAGTCTCGGAGTGGGCTAATGAGGGCTGTGCATTTGTTTATTTGTGTCACATTTTTGTGTGTGTGTGTGTGTGTGTGTGTGTGAGTATATCTGAGTGGCATAGATTGCTTCAGGGAAAATGCAGTCTGCACTCAAAGTCTGTCTCTCCACTCCAGGCAAAACCAGGCCGGGGGAAAAAATGTGATAAACACGCAGGAGCAAACATGCTAATTAGCTCTGTCATTTTCAAACGGCTTAATTTCCCCGCAACGCTAATGGTAGTAATTAAGTGCGCCGGATTCTTGCAATTTAATTACTAAAAGAACGAGAAACATGCAGGCATGCTCGAGACAAACCGCGACGAAAATGAAGATGGTTAGCATGTAGCACAGCGGTGGCGGTGCGCTGGGGAAGACTCGGGGCTCATGACTGGAAGATTGTCGTTTCAAATCTTTTCATTTTTACCGTCAGCTTCTGGAGAATTAGCGTTAAACCTGAATGACAGACAAGAAAGTGTGAGAGAATTAAATGCAGCTGGCAAACATGGCAGCTCTTATTCTTTTCTTATTCTTTTTTTTAAGTTAATTTTTTTATTCATACGGAATACATTTTTTTTGCAACATTAAGATATATAATTTAACATCAATTCACTGTGAGCAGCTGATATTTAATAATGAGCTGAACTAGATTTTTAATTCTTTTTAATGAGAAATAAATGTAATAACGTAGCTCTTTTAAATGCTGCATATAATATTATATATAACTATAAAGATCATAAATGTAAAAATGTAATGAAAATGTAATAAAATTGTTATTCTTTGTAGTAATTAACAGCTAATCTAATTAATGAAACAGAAACAATGAAAACAGAAAAGAAATATTATGTTTATTAAGTTTTTTCACATTGTAGAGCTCTAACAAAGCATCAGTAATAATAGAAAAGCAGACAGACAGACAAGACAGAATCTTGATTGACTGATGGGCAGACAGACGGACAGACAGGACAGTCAGACAGACAAGACAGAAAAGCAGAGAGACAAGACAGAATCTTGATTGACTGATGGGCAGACAGACAGACAGGGCAGTCAGACAGACAAGACAGAAAAGCAGGCAGACAAGACAGAATCTTGATTGACTGATGGGCAGACAGACAAACAGTCAGACAAGACAGATAAGCAGACAGACAAGACAGAATCTTGATTGACTGATGGGCAGACAGACAGACAGACAGAGAGACAGACAGTCAGACAAGACAGAAAAGCAGACAGACAAGACAGAATCTTGATTGACTGATGGGCAGACAGACAGACAGACAGTCAGACAAGACAGAAAAGCAGAGAGACAAGACAGAATCTTGATTGACTGATGGGCAGACAGACAGACAGGGCAGTCAGACAGACAAGACAGAAAAGCAGACAGACAAGACAGAATCTTGATTGACTGATGGGCAGACAGACAGACAGACAGTCAGACAAGACAGATAAGCAGACAGACAAGACAGAATCTTGATTGACTGATGGGCAGACAGACAGATAGACAGACAGAAATCCTACAAGACAGAGAGGACAGAAAGACAGACTGAAATCCTGGCAGAGAGGCAGACAGAAAGACAGAATGAAATCCTGTCAGACAGGCAGATACATAGACAGATAGATAGAAAGACAGACAGACTGACAAGACAGAAAAGCAGACAGACAAGACAGAATCTTGATTGACTGATGGGCAGACAGACAGTCAGACAAGACAGATAAGCAGACAAACAAGACAGAATCTTGATTGACTGATGGGCAGACAGACAGATAGACAGACAGAAATCCTACAAGACAGAGAGGACAGAAAGACAGACTGAAATCCTGGCAGAGAGGCAGACAGAAAGACAGAATGAAATCCTGTCAGACAGGCAGATACATAGACAGATAGATAGAAAGACAGACAGACTGACAAGACAGAAAAGCAGACAGACAAGACAGAATCTTGATTGACTGATGGGCAGACAGACAGACAGACAGACAGTCAGACAAGACAGATAAGCAGACAAACAAGACAGAATCTTGATTGACTGATGGGCAGACAGACAGATAGACAGACAGAAATCCTACAAGACAGAGAGGACAGAAAGACAGACTGAAATCCTGGCAGAGAGGCAGACAGAAAGACAGAATGAAATCCTGTCAGACAGGCAGATACATAGACAGATAGATAGAAAGACAGACAGACTGACAAGACAGAAAAGCAGACAGACAAGACAGAATCTTGACTGACTGATGGGCAGACAGACAGACAGACAGACAGACAGTCAGACAAGACAGATAAGCAGACAAACAAGACAGAATCTTGATTGACTGATGGGCAGACAGACAGACAGACAGTCAGACAAGACAGATAAGCAGACAGACAAGACAGAATCTTGATTGACTGATGGGCAGACAGACAGATAGACAGACAGAAATCCTACAAGACAGAGAGGACAGAAAGACAGACTGAAATCCTGGCAGAGAGGCAGACAGAAAGACAGAATGAAATCCTGTCAGACAGGCAGATACATAGACAGATAGATAGAAAGACAGACAGACTGACAAGACAGAAAGATAGACAGACAGAAATCCTGAAAGACAGAGAAAACAGAAAGGCAGACAGAAATCCTGAAAGACAGAGAAGACAAACAGACAGACTGAAATCCAGGCAGACAGACAAGACAGAAAGACAATAATTCTGAAAGACAGACAGAAATCCTGAAATCCAGAGCATCTGATGCCACACACACACACAGTGATGGTAAACTCCTTCTGCTCTACACTGAGCGAGGTCTGAAGGTCTGTCAGGTTTCTCCTCTGCAGCTCTGACAGGGTTCTCGAAGTGAACAGTGTTAATAAGTGATTAACAGCGAGATTAACGTAGCTGCTGGTCTGCGGGTATTTTTTTCATTTCTCGAACATTGCTAATGATCTGGTTTGTCGTAGGCTGCAGATAAACAAGGCGCTTCTCCTCGTTTCAGCAGTGACGACAATTTACTCCTAATTGAAAAATAATGACAGCTTGCAGAAGGCAGAGGGATCAGATATTTCTGGCGTCCTGATGGATACATGCGTGAGCTGTTTTTAATGATGCCAGCGGAGTACGAAGGGACCGTGGAGAGGATGTGAAATTCCCTTTCATGAAGCTGATTCCTGGCTGGAGTTTAGCGTTACTGTTAGTCAGAGGAGATGCAGGAGTTAAACGTGAGGCATGTGATAGTGGTGGTGGAAACCGCACATAGAATGTTGGGTTTAATCTGGATGAAGTTTCAATACTGAGGGCAAAATATTTGCTGGATTTTTGTTAGTATTACAGTTATAGTGTTAGTGTGACCGGGTTACAGTGTTATAGTGTTATTGTGACCGGGTTACAGTGTTAGTGTTACAGTGTTACAGCATTATAGTGTTAGTGTTACAACATTACAGTGTTAGTGTTACAGCATTATAGTGTTAGTGTTACAGTGTTACAGCATTATAGTGTTAGTGTTACAACATTACAGTGTTAGTGTTACAGCATTATAGTGTTAGTGTTACAACATTACAGTGTTAGTATTACAGTGTTACAGCATTATAGTGTTAGTGTTACAATATTACAGTGTTACAGTTTTAGTGTTACAGCATTATAGCATTAGTGTTACAGCGTTACAGCATTATAGTGTTAGTGTTACAGTGTTACAGCATTATAGTGTTAGTGTTACAGTGTTATGGCATAAGTGTTAGTGTTACAGTGTTACAGCATTATAGTGTTAGTGTTACAGTGTTATGGCATTAGTGTTAGTGTTACAGCATTACAGCATTATAGTGTTAGTGTTACAGTGTTACAGCATTATAATTTTAGTGTTACAGTGTAACAGCATTATAGTGTTAGTGTTACAGTGTTACAGCATTATAATTTTAGTGTTACAGTGTAACAGCATTATAGTGTTAGTGTTACAGTGTTATGGCATTATAGTGTTAGTGTTACAGTGTTATGGCATTAGTGTTAGTGTTACAGTGTTACAGCATTATAGTGTTAGTGTTACAGTGTTATGGCATTAGTGTTAGTGTTACAGTGTTACAGCATTATAATTTTAGTGTTACAGTGTAACAGTATTATAGTGTTAGTGTTACAGTGTTACAGCATTATAGTGTTAGTGTTACAATGTTACAGCATTATAGTGTTAGTGTTACAATGTTACAGCATTACAGTTTTAGTGTTACAGTGTTACAGCATTATAGTGTTAGTGTTAGTGTTACAGCATTATAGTGTTAGTGTTACAATGTTACAGTATTACAGTTTGAGTGTTACAGTGTTACAGCATTATAGTGTTAGTGTTACAATGTTTCAGTATTATAGTTTTAATGTTAGTGTTACAGCATTATAGTGTTAGTGTTACAGTGTTACAGAATTATAGTGTTACAGTGTTACAGAATTATAGTGTTAGTGTTACAGTGTTACAGCATTATAGTGTTAGTGTTAGTGTTACAGAATTATAGTGTTAGTGTTACAGTGTTACAGAATTATAGTGTTAGTGTTACAGTGTTACAGAATTATAGTGTTAGTGTTACAGAATTATAGTGTTAGTGTTAGTGTTACAGCATTATAGTGTTAGTGTTACAGTGTTACAGCATTATAGTGTTAGTGTTATAGTGTTACAGAATTATAGTGTTAGTGTTACAGTGTTACAGCATCATAGTGTTAGTGTTATAGTGTTACAGAATTATAGTGTTAGTGTTACAGTGTTACAGAATTATAGTGTTAGTGTTACAGTGTTACAGCATTATAGTGTTAGTGTTACAGTGTTACAGCATTATAGTGTTAGTGTTACAGTATTACAGCATTACCGTGTTAGTGTTACAATGTTACAGTATTACAGTTTTAGTGTTACAGCATTATAGTGTTAGTGTTACAATGTTACAGTATTACAGTTTTAGTGTTACAGCATTATTGTGTTAGTGTTACAATGTTACAGTATTACAGTTTTAGTGTTACAGCATTATAGTGTTAGTGTTACAATGTTAAAGTATTACAGTTTTAGTGTTACAGGATTTTAGTGTTACAGTGTTACAGCATTATAGTGTTAGTGTTACAATGTTACAGTATTACAGTTTTAGTGTTACAGCATTATAGTGTTAGTGTTACAATGTTACAGTATTACAGTTTTAGTGTTACAGCATTATTGTGTTAGTGTTACAATGTTACAGTATTACAGTTTTAGTGTTACAGCATTATAGCATTAGTGTTACAGCGTTACAGCATTATAGTGTTAGTGTTACAGTGTTACAGCATTATAGTGTTAGTGTTACAGTGTTATGGCATAAGTGTTAGTGTTACAGTGTTACAGCATTATAGTGTTAGTGTTACAGTGTTATGGCATTAGTGTTAGTGTTACAGCATTACAGCATTATAGTGTTAGTGTTACAGTGTTACAGCATTATAATTTTAGTGTTACAGTGTAACAGCATTATAGTGTTAGTGTTACAGTGTTATGGCATTATAGTGTTAGTGTTACAGTGTTATGGCATTAGTGTTAGTGTTACAGTGTTACAGCATTATAGTGTTAGTGTTACAGTGTTATGGCATAAGTGTTAGTGTTACAGTGTTACAGCATTATAGTGTTAGTGTTACAGTGTTATGGCATTAGTGTTAGTGTTACAGCATTACAGCATTATAGTCTTAGTGTTACAGTGTTACAGCATTATAATTTTAGTGTTACAGTGTAACAGCATTATAGTGTTAGTGTTACAGTGTTATGGCATTATAGTGTTAGTGTTACAGTGTTACAGCATTATAGTGTTAGTGTTACAGCATTATAGTGTTAGTGTTACAGTGTTACAGTATTATAGTGTTAGTGTTACAGTGTTACAGCATTATAGTGTTAGTGTTACAGTGTTACAGCATTATAGTGTTAGTGTTAGTGTTACAGCATTATAGTGTTAGTGTTACAGTGTTACAGCATTATAGTGTTAGTGTTACAATGTTACAGCATTACAGTTTTAGTGTTACAGTGTTACAGCATTATAGTGTTAGTGTTACAGTGTTACAGCATTATAGTGTTAGTGTTACAATGTTACAGTATTACAGTTTTAGTGTTACAGTGTTACAGCATTATAGTGTTAGTGTTACAATGTTACAGTATTACAGTTTTAGTGTTACAGTGTTACAGCATTATAGTGTTAGTGTTACAATGTTTCAGTATTATAGTTTTAATGTTAGTGTTACAGCATTATAGTGTTAGTGTTACAGTGTTACAAAATTAAAGTGTTAGTGTTACAGAATTATAGTGTTAATGTTACAGTGTTAAAGCATTATAGTGTTAGTGTTAGTGTTACAGAATTATAGTGTTAGTGTTACAGTGTTACAGAATTATAGTGTTAGTGTTACAGAATTATAGTGTTAGTGTTAGTGTTACAGCATTATAGTGTTAGTGTTAGTGTTACAGAATTATAGTGTTAGTGTTACAGAATTATAGTGTTACAGTGTTACAGCATTATAGTGTTAGTGTTATAGTGTTACAGAATTATAGTGTTAGTGTTATAGTGTTACAGAATTATAGTGTTAGTGTTACAGTGTTACAGAATTATAGTGTTAGTGCTACAGTGTTACAGCATTATAGTGTTAGTGTTACAGTATTACAGCATTACCGTGTTAGTGCTACAATGTTACAGTATTACAGTTTTAGTGTTACAGCATTATAGTGTTAGTGTTACAATGTTACAGTATTACAGTTTTAGTGTTACAGCATTATTGTGTTAGTGTTACAATGTTACTGTATTACAGTTTTAGTGTTACAGCATTATAGTGTTAGTGTTACATTGTTACAGTATTACAGTTTTAGTGTTACAGCATTATAGTGTTAGTGTTACAATGTTACAGTATTACAGTTTTAGTGTTACAGCATTATTGTGTTAGTGTTACAATGTTACAGTATTACAGTTTTAGTGTTACAGCATTATAGTGTTAGTGTTACAGTGTTACAGCATTATAGTGTTAGTGTTACAGTGTTACAGAATTATAGTGTTAGTGTTACAGAATTATAGTGTTAGTGTTACAGTGTTACAGCATTATAGTGTTAGTGTTACAGTGTTACAGAATTATAGTGTTAGTGTTACAGAATTATAGTGTTAGTGTTACAGTGTTACAGCATTATAGTGTTAGTGTTACAGTGTTACAGAATTATAGTGTTAGTGTTACAGCATTATAGTGTTAGTGTTAGTGTTACAGCATTATAGTGTTAGTGTTACAGTGTTACAGAATTATAGTGTTAGTGTTACAGAATTATAGTGTTAGTGTTACAGTGTTACAGCATTATAGTGTTAGTGTTACAATGTTACAGTATTACAGTTTTAGTGTTACAGCATTATAGTGTTAGTGTTACATTGTTACAGTATTACAGTTTTAGTGTTACAGCATTATAGTGTTAGTGTTACAATGTTACAGTATTACAGTTTTAGTGTTACAGCATTATTGTGTTAGTGTTACAATGTTACAGTATTACAGTTTTAGTGTTACAGCATTATAGTGTTAGTGTTACAGTGTTACAGCATTATAGTGTTAGTGTTACAGCATTATAGTGTTAGTGTTACAGAATTATAGTGTTAGTGTTAGTGTTACAGCATTATAGTGTTAGTGTTACAGCATTATAGTGTTAGTGTTACAGAATTATAGTGTTAGTGTCACAGAATTATAGTGTTAGTGTTACAGTGTTACAGCATTATAGTGTTACAGTGTTACAGAATTATAGTGTTAGTGTTACAGCATTATAGTGTTAGTGTTACAGTGTTACAGCATTATAGTGTTAGTGTTACAGCATTATAGTGTTAGTGTTACAGTATTACAGCATTACCGTGTTAGTGTTACAGTGTTATACAGTATACTGTTCAATTTTCACACCTAAATTTTGAGGAGGTTTCTGAACTTAACTGCCGGACACAAAGACACTAAACATGTTTAATTAACAGGCTTTATCTGAGTTACTTTATTTATGCTTTTGCATCACACAGAGATCGGATTTTTATCTGTTGGGATACTCTGATGACCGACATCGTGCTGTCTCATACACACACACACACACACCGCAGTGTGCAGTACAACCCAAACAAATCCTCACAGGATGAATCTCCCGTGTTAAACACAGATCGATGTTTCACAGCCGTCGTTTTATTGCATCGTGTCTGATTCCCTCACAAACCTGATATTCAGGACATTTCTGTCTCTCAGCAGCAGCAGATGTTTTTATGCTCAATTATTCCCCAATCAGCTGGTTGGGAAAAAGCTCAGGAATAAATGTTCAGAGAAGGTTCATAGTCATCGTTGTCATCGTCATCGTCGTCCATGTACCTCGTATCCATCCAGATTACAGCAAACCATCGCTCATAAACGAGACGAAGACAAAAGCTGATTACAGACGGATGATAGAATCAGTAGGACATTACGCTAAAGGAAGCGATCTGTCTTCGAGCACTTATCTCCCCGCAATATATAGCCTTAAGTCATGAGCTGGCAGGGAATAAGGAGAATTTATTGTGGAGGAAGATTATAGCATTACTGGTGCTCTCGTGGCTTCGATTTAATGCCGCTGAGGGACGAGTCGCCGCCGTGGGTTCAGGTCGGATTATCGTTACATCCGATTTGCGAGGCCTTGAGGTGCTGCGTCACGGCCGAGATTTGCATTAATCCTCATTTTGAACAGCACACACGCACAATTTTCATTCTCCGTCAGGTTTGTCTTGAAGCTGCTGTCTGTATTTATTTTCGTTTTTGTTTTGTTTTGTTTTTTCCCCCTGTGCTGCTCCTGAAGCGAAGCAGGTGGTGGGTGAGGTGAAGGAAGTTACATCTGATTATCAACGCCAATTCAGATCTGAGATACGAAATATTTTCACGTGAAAAGGGGTGTGGCCCAACAGTAAATTTTTTGTGCTGTGTTCTGATTGGTCAGAAGCACTCTGATATGGTGTTGTTGCTATAGTAACATCTGATCCACAAGGACGACTTCTGTAAGGAGAAATGTGTTTATGTAACAGTTGTAGAAGGAGTCTCCAGTGTCAGTGTTCTGTAACAGTCCAAGTTAAAGATGTAAATACAGTCTGACATGAGAGAGAGAGACAGAGAGAGACAGAGAGGGGGGGGGGTTACATAAAGCTGCTGTATCTTAAATGAAAACAGGAACTAACTTTCATGGATGTTCCACAACATTAACTGTCGCTAAAAATGGACAAAAATTACATGTCATTCACTGAATATTATACTGTAGGAGCAATTAGTTTCAAATCAGTGTTTAATATAGTACAGCATCTCCATGTTCCCTCTTTCTTTCTTTCTTTCTTTCTTTCTTTCTTTCTTTCTTTCTTTCTTTCTGTTTGTTTCTTCACTTGTTTGTTTGTTTGTTTCTTTCTTTCTTTTTATTCATTTGTTTGTTTGTTTGTTCGTTCGTACGTCTGTCTGTGCGTCTGTCTTTCTTTCTTTCTTTCTTTCTTTCTTTCTTTCTTTCTTTCTTTCTTTCTTTCTTTCTTTCTTTCTTTCTTTCTTTCTTTCTTTCTATTTGTTTGTTGTTTGTTTGTTTGTTCATTCATTCGTTCGTTTGTTCGTTCGTTTGTTTGTTCTTTCCTTCCTTCCTTCCTTCCTAAATTTATCTGGGAAAAATAGAGCATGAATGTAGAGCAGAAATATTATCTCTTGCTTTCTGATGATAGTGTGTGTGTGTGTGTGTGTTTGTGTGTGTATTTAGATGTCCAGAAACTCCTCGTCCTCCGTCCATGAGACAGTGTCTTCTGCCTTGTAAGAAGGACTGTGCAGTAACAGCGTTCAGTGAATGGACGTTATGTCCTTCGTCCTGTGAAGCAGGTTAGACTCATGCTGAAGAAATCCCGACTGTAGATCAGACATCTGTAGAATTTTCCTCCTGTAACTGTGATGCTGCTCTCCTCAGGACCCAACGGCCAGAAGAACAACCAGTCCCATTTCCGGGTGATAACCCAGAAGCCGGCAAATGGAGGTGTGGACTGTCCTGAGGCTCTGTATGAAGAGAGAGAGTGTGAGATCCAGCCTCGTCCTGCCTCACTGTGTCCTGGTTACAGGTACAGTGTAGACGCTGTCGCACTCCATCAGCTCCCTCGCTACACAGCTTTGTGTTGGCATGATGCAAACGTGTGCAATGGTTATGTAAGAGAATTATAGAGCTTGGAGGAAGGGAGCTAACCGCAATGCCAGCAGCTGCACTGAGAAAGTGAACAGATGGATGGGATTTTAGTGTTACAGTGTTACAGCATTACAGTGTTAGTGTTACAGTGTTAGTGTTACAGTGTTAAAGCATTACAGTGTTAGTGTTACAGTGTTAGTGTTACAGTGTTAAAGCATTACAGTGTTAGTGTTACAGTGTTACAGCATTACAGTGTTAGTGTTACAGTGTTAGTGTTACAGTGTTACAGCATTACAGTGTTAGTGTTACAGTGTTACAGCATTACAGTGTTAGTGTTACAGTGTTACAGCATTACAGTGTTAGTGTTACAGTGTTACAGCATTATATTGTTAGTGTTACAGTGTTACAGCATTACAGTGTTAGTGTTACAGCATTACAGTGTTAGTGTTGCAGTGTTAGTGTCACAGTGTTAGTGTTACAGTGTTAGTGTTACAGCGTTAGTGTTGCAGTGTTAGTGTCACAGTGTTACAGCATTACAGTGTTAGTGTTACAGTGTTACAGCATTACAGTGTTAGTGTTACAGTGTTACAGCATTACAGTGTTAGTGTTACAGCATTACAGTGTTAGTGTCACAGTGTTACAGCATTACAGTGTTAGTGTTACAGTGTTACAGCATTACAGTGTTAGTGTTACAGTGTTACAGCATTACAGTGTTAGTGTTACAGTGTTACAGCGTTACAGCATTACAGTGTTAGTGTTACAGTGTTACAGCATTACAGTGTTAGTGTTACAGTGTTACAGCGTTACAGCATTACAGTGTTAGTGTTACAGTGTTACAGCATTACAGTGTTAGTGTTACAGTGTTACAGCGTTACAGCATTACAGTGTTAGTGTTACAGTGTTACAGCATTACAGTGTTAGTGTTACAGTTTTACAGTGTTACAGCATTACAGTGTTAGTGTTACAGTGTTACAGCATTACAGTGTTAGTGTTACAGTGTTACAGCATTACAGTGTTAGTGTTACAGAGTTACAGCATTACAGTGTTAGGGTTACAGCATTACAGTGTTAGTGTCACAGTGTTACAGCATTACAGTTTTAGTGTTACAATGTTACAGCATTACAGTGTTAGTGTTATAGTGATACAGCATTACAGTGTTAGTGTTACAGTGTTACAGCATTACAGTGTTAGTGTTACAGAGTTACAGCATTACAGTGTTAGGGTTACAGCATTACAGTGTTAGTGTCACAGTGTTACAGCATTACAGTTTTAGTGTTACAATGTTACAGCATTACAGTGTTAGTGTTATAGTGATACAGCATTAAAGATCCAGCGTTAGGTTTACAGTGATACAGCATTACACTGTTACACCATTACAGTGTTAGTGTTATAGTGTTACAGTGCTACAGCATTACAGTGTTAATGTTATAGTGTTACAGTTTTTACAGCGTTACAGTGTTAGTTATAGTGTTACAGTGTTTCAGCATTGATGATACAGCATTAGCGTGTTAGTGTTCTAGTGTTAGTGTTATCGTAGAAAGAAAGAGAGAAATAAATAAAGATAGATAGATAGATAGATAGATAGATAGATAGATAGATAGATAGATAGATAGATAGATAGATAGATGTAAATCATCACTAGTGTTTGTTACTGTGTCTCTTTTTGCAGGTGGAAAACACACAAGTGGCGCCGCTGTCAGCTCGTCCCGTGGAGCATCCGGCAGGAGAGCAGAGGCGCTCAGGAGGGATGTGGGGCAGGACTCCAGACCAGAGGTCTGACATTATAGCAGACTTTCAGCTTTCAGTTTAATAAAGTGTAATAGCTGACACATCTAAACTAATACTGCTGCTCAAAGGTCATATCAGTGTGCAGTTCCAAACGTTTAACACTTTCAACACTCTCACAGCTATACAGAGAACGAAGTGTAACTGATCTGCAGTCAGATTTGAAAATATTATCAGTCGTGTTTCTCGTGACTGTCCTTGTCTTTATCCTCATAAACAGCCTCCTGCTGTGACTTTCATCTACATCCCCGACTCTGTGTCACCATGTCTCCCTGTAATCCACTGGATTGTTGAGTCTCACTGCTGTGTGTGTGTGTGTGTGTGTGATCCCGCAGCGGTCTCATGTCGGCAGCTGGACGGTTCTGTAGCAGACGTAGCCCAGTGTCTGAAGTTTGCGAGCTCCATGCCGGCATTAAACCAGCCGTGCCAGCTGCCGTGCCGAGACGACTGCCAGCTCACCAACTGGTCCAAGTTCTCCCCATGTACTGCCAACTGCGTAGGAGTGCGCACGAGGAAAAGGGCCCTAATTGGTAAGCGACATGTTCACACTCCTATATAATAATTAAAACAAAAAATGTTATACATACAGTAACTTGGACTCCATTGAGTTAATTATGTAGGTGGTTACTGATGGCACCAGAACATATTTAGAGGTTTCACAGCAATGAGGGTGAATACTTATGCAATCATTTTGTAATTTATTTATGGAATCAAAAGTAAGTTTGCAATTTACAATATTTTTCACTGTAATTTAATATAATTTGGATATTTTATGTTTTATAAGTCCACTTCAGTGGCAGGTTTAAAAAAACTACCAAATATGGAGGGAGGGGGTGAATACTTATGCAATGCAAAGTAAATAAATAAATAAGTAGATAGATAGATAGATAGATAGATAGATAGATAGATAGATAGATAGATAGATAGATAGATAGATAGATAGATAGATAGATAGATAGATAGATAGGTAAATAAATAAAATATTTATGTATATTTGAGCCCTCATGCAAGTTCCCTAAATGATTTCCTTGTATTAAATGTATTTATCTTTCCCTCCTTTTGATGTCATAACATCTCATCTATCGACCTCCAGGAAAGAGCAAAAAGAAAGACAAGTGCAAGAACAGTCAGATGTACCCTCTGAGTGAGACGCAGTACTGCCCCTGTGATAAGTACAATGCCCAGCCGGTGGGGAACTGGTCCGACTGCATCCTGCCCGAGGGCCCTGTGGCCGCTCTGGGGTCTCGGGTGCAGGGAGACAACCGGGAGTGTGGACAGGGATACCGCTACCAGGCCATGGTGTGCTACGACCAGGACAACAGGCTGGTGGAGACGTCGCGCTGCAACAGTCATGGTGGGTTCACAGTCAGGGGCAGGGTGTGTGTCTTTGGGGGGTGGGGGCTGGGTTCCGTCATTTAACACAATCAGAGGAAAGCAATCTGATTGGCTAGTGACTGAAATCTCTAATTACTGAAATTTCTAAATTTCTTTCTCTCATCACCGATCTATCCAGATCTCCATTGTTCCATAAATCCTTGGTTTCAGGTAGAAAGCAGACACTAAGGGTGTCTGATTCAGTGTGACCTCTGACCTCAGTTGAATCCTTTTTTATTTGGAGCTTTGTGCAATCTGCTGGCCAAAGCAGAAGCCTTCAAAGACCCACACACACTGCACATGACCAATATATGACTAAACTCCAGTCCAGTCCTGTGTGTGTGTGTGTGTGTGTGTGTGTGTGTGTGTGCAGTTAAACATACTGACACCTTCAAATTTATGTGTAAGGGGTGCAAAGGGGTGTACTTCTGAATGTATAAAATAAAACCACCATGTTCACATAGTGTATATTATTTGTCTCTTGTCAGTGAGGGGTGCTATTGCTTTTGGAGTTGATTGATATTCATTTATGTGGGGAAGATATGGAAGAAAATGTGATGTAACGTCATTTTGGAAACACCACATTGTTTTAAAACGTGATGTAGCATCGTTTTGGAAACGTGAAGTAACATTGTACTGTCATTTTGGAAACACCATGTTGTTTTGGAAACATGATGTAACTTTGTTTGAAAATGTGAGGTAACATTGTTATGTAAACATGATGTAACTTTTTGGTTAAATGTAATGTAACGTGTTGGAAACGTGAGGTAACATTGTTTGCAAACGTGAGGTAACGTTGTTTGCAAACGTGAGGTAACATTGTTTGGGAAACGTGAGGTAACGTTGTTTTGAAATGTGAGGTAACGTTGTTTGCAAACGTGAGGTAACATTGTTTGGGAAACGTGAGGTAACGTTGTTTTGAAATGTGAGGTAATGTTGTTTGGAAACGTGAGGTAACATTGTTTGGAAACGTGAGGTAACATTGTTTGCAAACGTGAGGTAACATTGTTTGGGAAACTTGAGGTAACGTTGTTTTGAAACATGAGGTAACGTTGTTTTGAAACGTGAGGTAACGTTGTTTGCAAACATGAGGTAACGTTGTTTGCAAACATGAGGTAATGTTTGGGAAACGTGAGGTAACGTTGTTTTGAAAATGTGAGGTAATGTTTGCAAACGTGAGGTAACGTTGTTTGCAAACATGAGGTAACATTGTTTGGGAAACGTGAGCTAACGTTGTTTTGAAACGTGATGTAGCATTGTTTGGAAACGTGAGGTAACGTTGTTTTGGAAACGTGAGGTAACGCTGTTTTGGAAACGTGAGGTAATGCTGTTTTGGAAACGTGAGGTAACGTTTGGAAACATCATTTTGGAAATGTTCCATTGTTTTGCAAGCTTGACGTAACATCTTTTTGGAAACGTGATGTAACCTGGTCTGTCCATTTTCTCCTGGAGCTTCTCAGTGTGTGTGCAGCAGTGGCAGTGAGGTTGTGTATTAAAGACACTCAGCCCCATGAGTATTGATATTTTGTTAAAAGTGTTTTCTCTCTCTCTCTCTCTCTCTTTTCTCTCATTGCATTCACTCTCTCTCTCGTTTAATTGAATATGCCGTCAATTTATGCTGTGCAATTTTCCACCGTTTATTGCTGTGAGATTTGAAGTTTGTTTTTTTATCCATTTCTCAGTACTGAAACGGGCCGCATTAATTAGATTCCTGTCACACCTCTCTCCTCTCTCCTGCACACCGGGGCAAACACATACTGAGAGAGAGAGAGAGAGAGAGAGAGAGAGCGACAGAGAGAGGGACAGAGAGAGGGAGAGAGAGAGAGAGAGAGAGAGCGACAGAGAGAGGGAGAGAGAGAGAGAGAGAGAGAGACGGACAGACAGACAGACAGACAGAGAGAGAGAGAGAGAGAGAGAGAGAGAGAGAGAGAGAGAAACTGTCAGCTACACCTCAGGTTAAGAACTCTGTAATGTCTTTATCTTTCTCTATTAATATTTCTGTCTGTCTGTCTTTCTGTTTCTCTCCCTTTCTCCCTCTTTGTGCCTCTCCGTCTCTCTCTCTCTCTCTCTCTCTCTCTCTCTCTCTTTTATCTATCTTTTCACTTCCTGTCAACATCATTAATCCATCAACTAACATCTCTTTAACTGATCATCAAATATCCAGGTTATTTAAACTCCTCATCTCATCTCCTCATCATCTCATCTCCATGTTATTTAATCTCATGATCTTTTCATCTCCTCATCATCTCCTCATTATCATTATCATCTTCTCATCTCCTGATCATTTCCTGATCATCTCATCTCTTCACCATGTCATCTCCTCATCATCTCATCTCCTAATCATTTCCTTGTCATTTTTTCTCCTCATCATCTCATCTCCTGATCATCTCATCTCCAGGTTATTTAATCTCCTCATTAGCTTATCTCCTGATCATCTCCTGATAATCTCTTCTCCTGATCACCTCATCATCTCATTACCTCATCATCTCATCTCATGATGATCTCTTCACATGACCATCTCATCTCCAGGTTATCTCATCATCTCATCACCTCAACATCTCATCTCCTGATCATCTCCTGATTATCTCATCTCATCTCCTGATTATCTCATCACCTCAACATCTCATCTCCTGATCATCTCCTGATTATCTCATCTCCAGATCATCTCCAGATCATCTCCTGATTATCTCAACTTGTGATCATCTCATCTCCTGATCATCTCTTCACATGACCATCTCATCTCCTGATCATCTCAACTTGTGATCATCTCATCTCCTGATCATCTCTTCACATGACCATCTCATCTCCTGATCATCTTATCTCATAATCATCTCATCTTTTGCACACAGCATGTCAGTGTGTGTGTTTGAATTGTTTGCTAGCTGAAGAAACACTGAGGAAGTGTTTTTGATGTCTGAGATCCTGAGATTCTCCTGCTTGCCCTCAGTGATCACACACCTTCTGACAGGAGTTAGAGTGAGGGTTCAGCTCTGACGGTAGAGGATGTCTGCGAGGGTGACAGAATGAGGTCATCTCAAGGTCACCATGAGGTCAGGAGATGTTTGTAAAGACCAGTGACCTCGTAGCTGCTTCTCTTTCTGTGCATGCCCGCAGGCGTGTGGAGTGGTGCATTGTGGGTAAGGAAGCCAGAGCTGTGAGTGTTGTTCCAGATGAAACGCACTGAATGATCTAACACGTACAGACACACTGAAGTGCTGCAGGAGGTCACGTGACCATCGGACCAGCTCCAGTACACACTTCCAATCTTCCTCTGTCTCCAGGTCACATGACCACTGTAATCCTATTGGCCGAGAGCAGCCACGCCCACTTCTCACATCCCACTTCCCCTCTCCACTAACTGCTTGGAGTTTCTTTCTTTCTTTCTTTCTTTCTTTCTTTCTTTCTTTCTTTCTTTTATCTTAAATGTCCTTCTTCTTTTCTCTTATACTTATTCTATCTATCTATCTATCTATCTATCTATCTATCTATCTATCTATCTATCTATCTATCTTTCTTTCTTTCTTTCTTTCTTTCTTTCTTTCTTTCCTTGTTCTTTTACTTATCTTTCTTTCTTTCTTTCTTTCTTTCTTTCTTTCTTTCTTTCTTTCTTTCTTTCTTTTATCTTAAATGTCCTTCTTCTTTTCTCTTATACTTATTCTATCTATCTATCTATCTATCTATCTATCTATCTATCTATCTATCTATCTATCTATCTATCTATCTATCTTTCTTTCTTTCTTTCTTTCTTTCTTTCTTTCTTTTATCTTAAATGTCCTTCTTCTTTTCTCTTATACTTATTCTATCTATCTATCTATCTATCTATCTATCTATCTATCTATCTATCTATCTATCTATCTATCTATCTATCTATCTATCTTTCTTTCTTTCTTTCTTTCTTTCTTTCTTTCCCTCCCACTCATAACCTGCACCATACTTTTTGAGATCATGTATCTCGTCCCGTCGGAACCCTCCTCTCCACTCCTCCATCACTCTCAGCTGTTTATCAGCTGTATGCTTCCTCAGCTCTCCATGCTGCTCTGAACACAGGTTCTCTCGCTGAAATTCTGTCTGAGCTCATGAGAGGAATTCAGCAGATGTGCGCTTCCTGGTCATTACAGTGGGGTAGGATTCCTGTACTTCAACAATCCCACACACCTCATTAACAGCATGTACACTGTGTGTGTGTGTGACACAGAGAGAGAGAGAGAGAGAACTGCAACAAGTGCTGGATAAATGTAGCATTTTTTTTATTTATTTATTTATTTATTTATTTATTTATTTATTTATTTATTTATTTATTTATTTATTTATTTATTTAACAAGGTTCTTGATTTATTTAGAATGTGCTTAAGGAATGTTCTAGAACAGCAGCTCTGACAGTGTTTTGTGCAGCTGCAAATCACAGGTTTGTTCAATTGATATGAATTATTATTTATTAGATTATAGCTGCTGTAATTTAAGGCAGAACAAGGACTCACATGTTTTACAGGCGTTACAAAGCTGTAACTAGAAATGGATAAAACGTACGCCATGTATAATTATAGATATAAAAGATCTTAGTGTTTGAAAATAAAACACTTCACCTTGTGCTTTTATTTGTCCATAATAACCTTGTTGTGGTTGCCGTAACTCCGCCGCTGATTATTTTCCCATAATAGCTCAACACAGGGATTTATTACTTACATATCATTTACTCAGCACAGCAGTGTCTACAGGAAGGTCCTAATGTCCGAGTCGGAGTCTAACCGACTCAGTGCACCTCAGGCAATCCCAAAGTCCGTCATTCTGCCACATCTGAATTCTGTTCAGTTTCCTGTCCTGACTCTGGAACAGTGTTCAGTCCAGCGCTGGAGCTGTGTCTCATGCTGTAGATTTGAACCTGTCTGTTTGTATTCAGGATACATCGAGGAGGCGTGCATCATCCCCTGTCCCTCAGACTGCAAGCTCAGTGAGTGGTCTAGCTGGTCACGCTGCAGTAAGTCCTGCGGCAGCGGGGTCAAAGTTCGTTCCAAGTGGCTCCGGGAGAAACCGTACAATGGTGGCAGACCCTGCCCCAAGCTGGACCACGTCAATCAGGTAATGCTGGGAGTAAATGTCAAGAATATAGCATGAGTTACAGTACAAACCTTCTCTGAATACATGATGCTTCATATAGATCCATAATGTATTGTTTACACATAGCTGGGGGGCGAGAGATCCATTCATCCATCCATCCATCCATCCACCCATCCTTCTGTCCATCCCTCCATTCTTCTATCAATTTATCCATCCATCCATGTATGAAAACATTCAACAATCCATCCAGCGATTTAAGTGACATCACTGGGATTTAACAGCCGTCCATCCGTCCACCTATCCATCAAAACAAATATCCATCCATCAATCCATCAATATATACATCCACCCATCGATCTATCTCTCCAACCAACCATCCATCTTTTCACCCATCCATCCACCCATTTATGCCTACATCCACCCACTGACCTATCCATCCAATTAACAAAACCATTCATCCATCCATCCATCCATCCCACTCCTAGCAGGGCACTATCTCACCCACTCACACACTACAAACAGTTTAGTGATGCTAATCAGCCTGCAACATATATCTTTGGACTGGGGAGGAAACCAGAGAACCCTAAAGAACCCTAAAGCTAAAGAAACTTCATCAACATTCTTTTATTTAGGGGTCCAAGCACCAAGACAACTCAGACCAAATAACTGAGTCATTCCAGTCTAAAGGTTAAGGAATCAATGTTCAGTAACTTCAGTAAAAAAAATATTTAATAAATTTAATATAGTACTTTTAGAATATCTTTAATAATATTAATCCAAATAAAGAAATATTTTATTTATTAATTTATAAAAAAAACATTTTATGACAACATTATGAGACGTGTTTAATACAGTTACTAAACAGTTCCTGGTTATATACCAATTTATTTATTTATTTATTTATTTATTTATTTATTTAATACAAATGATGAAATGAAACCCCTTGATTTTGGCCTCACAATATAATTCCACGTTATTCTCATATTTGACGACTCAAATCCACCAGAGCTGCATTTTTTCCAGAATTTTATCAGGGTAATAAGTGAAACTAACTCAATAATAACTAAATAACTAAAATACTTTGTAAGAAAACGAGTGAGGCAGGAAGAACTGTGAGAAACGTGTCAGCATTTTAATGCCATCTCTATTTTTATATCTTCCTGAAATACTTCTCATCAGACCCGAGGCTCCCCGAGGCGCCGAGCAACTGAAGAGTTCGGGATGATTTCATTTACTAAACGAAACGTTTCCTTCTCTCCGTGTTTCTGAGCAGATTATTGGAGCTGTGTTTGTATTCCAGATGTTTGTTTGCTGCTTGAAGCCTGGTTTTTATTTGCACTAACCATCATGCGAAGCTGTATGGTTTTTTAATCATTTCTAGATATTTTTTTATATCATTCATTTTCATTTTCATGTGTCTTTTTTTTCTCCCAATTATCTCCCAACACGCTGCTTGAGCACAGGCGCAGGTAAGCTGGAAAAATCCTTATTTTGGAAAAAATTTGTCTTGTACACTGAAGCGTATTAGAGGAAGCAGGTGTTTAAGTGCAGCGTCTTTCTTGACACAGACACTTAATTAGTTTTGAGTCCTTTTATTCAGCATGACTCAGCCTCCACCGTGTGTGTGTGTGTGTGTGTGCTGCAGGTGTACGAGGTGGTGCCATGCGTGAGCGACTGCTCTCAGTACGTGTGGGTAGCCGAGCCCTGGAGCACATGGAAAGTCAGCAACGTGGACCTGAAGGAGAACTGCGGTGACGGGGTGCAGACCAGGAAGGTCAGGTACGGCTCCTTTAATGCTCCTTTAACCACACTCCATCCCCAGACTTTTTAAAGTTTATAAACCTCGAGCAATCCTATTGGTTCAAAGATTCGGAAAAAAAAAATTGATTCGCTGAACTCCCATGCTCCCATGTAATTTTATAGATTCTACATTTCAGCCTTTTTTCCTGGCCTGTAAAATAAGTACCGCCCCTAGATCTGCTCAGCTTCCTGGATTTTTTTATTTGTTTTGTTCAGAAAGAATATGATTTGTCAGTTAAAAATTAATTAATATTTTGATTTTTTTTTTTTTTTAATTGTTTTCAATTTTTTTTTGGGGGGGGGTTTATTTTATTTTTTTATTTTTTGTTTAAGTTTTAGATTTTTTTTCTGTTTTTTTAGCTTTAGTTTTAGATTTATTTATTTTTATTTTATTTTTTACATTTTTTAGTTTTTAGAGTTAGTTTTAGATTTTGTAAATTTTTTTTTTAGTGTTATAGTTTTAGAGTTTTCTTTTATTTTTCTATTTTCTTATCTTTAATTTTAGATTTTTTATTTTTAATTTTAGTTTTTTTTTTCTTTTTTTGTTTTAATTTAAATATTTTATTTTTCTATGTTTAGTTAAAGTTTTATTGAATTTTTTTCTAGGTTTTTTTTTTTTTTTTTTTAGATATTTAGTTCTTAGTTTCTTGTAGTTTCTCGTGAGGATGAACTGAGTACAAAAAATACAAAAACACTCAAACTACAAAATGTTCTGTAAAGCAAAATTTTACTTTCAAGTGGAGAAAACTTGTGCATAAAATTTTTTAGACAGCAATCAGTACAGAGTAAATGTAGCATACAAAATGATTTAATATAATCTATATGTATATAATATAATATTCTATAACATTGTTAGAGTAAACCTGCATCCTGTCATCATTTAAAAAAAGAAGGACAATGATCATGGAGGACTCAGCTGTTTGTATTTCAGGTTTGTTTTTTATTTATTTTTTATTTTTTTTATAAATATAAATTGTACCACAGCCAGAAGATGGACAAGAAGCCGTTTTCATTTTTTTTAATTTATTTCTACTTAGTGTGCAGTCACAAGTTTTGCTAGTCAAATGTTTTTGAAAGTGGAACTTAATAACAAAATAAACATTTTGACAGATTTGTATTTTAATAAATCATTTATAGAAAAATTTGTTTTTAATCTAATTATAAGGAAAAACGTTAATTATTTCTCTGTACATTTAAGTGAAATATTTTTATTTGTAAAGAAACAACAAATAAAAACATGAGATGATGAACCGCTACAGGAAATGAACATAAACATTAAGAACAAGTCTATTTGAATCTGTGCCTGATGTGGGTGGAAAATTAGATATAAAAGCAGTAATTACTCCAACAATTACGCCCGTGTGAAGTTTGCGGATTGAGTTGAGATGAAAATAATGAAATAAATGGGAGACTGTCGGGTTCCAGGTGCATGCTGAACACCGTCGATGGCCCCACTGACGTGGTGGAGGATTACCTCTGTGACCCGGAGGAGATTCCCGCAGGTACACGTGAGAGCAGGCTGCCGTGTCCGGATCAGTGCGTGCTGTCCGAGTGGAGCTCCTGGACCAACTGCCAGCTGGTGAGCGACCTCTGACCTCCGTCTGTAACGTTTCTTGTACTGTTTCTGTTCATGTACAGGGGATGAGTTCACATACAATGACTGTTTCTGTAAAAAAATAAAGGGGGGCCAAAACTTTTGAAAGCGATATGGAAGCAAATATATCTATATATCTCTGCTTAAGATAATTATGCACTGATGTTATGTTATGTATAGAAAGCAAGCTCATTATTTCATGTAATTTAGAAAATTCCATGAGGTGATTTATTTTTGTTGTTATATTTTAGGATTTCGTTTCTCCAGTCTCACCTTGATGACATTTTTTTTCACACTAGCCATTTTCTCAGCGTCTTCACTCCGGAGTCACTTGTTTTTGCTTTTCGTACTGAGCGTTTTGCGTTTTTCGCATGCTGAGCGTTTTGCTGGGTGCAAAATTAAAACTAATTCATTTTTAAATCTTTAAAATGACTGGGCCTTCTCGTTTACGCCCACTCTGGTGATTAGTTGGACCTGTTCATTATCTCCGTTCTTTAACAGCTGTTTTTATTTCTGTTTGTGTTTACACCTCTCTGTTCAGTCTCACTGTAGATTCAACTCTATACATGCAACCTGTCTGTCTGTCTGTCTGCTGTCTGTCTGTCGGTCAGCCTGTCTGTTTGTCTGAATACAATACCTACCTACATACCTGTCTGTCTGTCTATCTGTTTGTCTGTCTGAATTCAATACCTACCTGTCTGAATGTCTGTCTGTTTGTCTGTCTGAATACAATACCTGCCTACCTGCCTGTCTGTCTGCCTGTCTATCTGTTTGTCTGTCTGAATACTACACCTACCTACCTGTCTGTCTGCCTGTCTGTCTGTTTGTCTGAATACAATACCTACCTACCTGCCTGCCTGTCTGCCTGTCTGTCTGAATACAATACCTACCTACCTGTCTGTGTGTTTGTCTGTCTGTCTGTCTCTCTGTCTGAATACAATACCTACCTACCTACCTGTCTGTCTGTCTGTCTGTCTGAGTGCAGTACCTACCTGCCTGTCAGTCTGAATGTCTGTCTGTCTGTCTGTCTATTGGTCTGTCTGAATACAATACCTACCTACCTACCTGTCTGTTTGTCTGTCTGTCTGTCTGAATACAATACCTACCTGTCTGTCTATCTGTCTGAATACAATACCTATCTATCTGTCTGTTTGAATACCTGTCTGTATGTCTGTCTGTCTGTTTGTTTGAATACAATACGTACCTGTCTGTCTGAATGTCTGTTTGTCCGTCTGTCTGCCTGTTTGTCTGTCTGAATACAATACCTACCTATTACCTACCTATCTGTATGTCTGTCTGTATGTCTGCCTGTCTGAATACAGTATTAACCTGTCTGTCTATGTCTGTTAAACTCTGTCTGTTTGTCTGTCTGTCTGTCTGTCTGCATATAGCATCTACCTACCTGTCTGTGTGTGTCAAACTGTGCCTGTCTATCTGTCTGTCTCTATATGTCTGTCTTTCTGACGGTCTACCTCCCCCCCCCCTCTCTCTCTCTGTCTCTCTCTGTATTTATCCACTCATCCCTTTACACGCTTCACTCATTCACTGCATGTCTTCCTCTCTGCCTACCTGTCTATCTTTATTTATTTATTTATTTATTTATTTATTTATTTATTTATTTGTCTGTCTGTTTTTCTGTCTGTCTGTTTGTCCTCGAGTGACCCCCAGCTCTCCTGTTCTTCTTAATTTCTTCTTTCCTTCAGCAGCAGTGAACAGTCCAATAAAGTGTCAGTAAACTTCGAGCGAGTCCAAATCTGGCCTTTTAATCTCTTCTCCTTTCTTGTCTTATAATCAGCACACAGTGAACTTCTCCACATGAGCAAACTCCTTTCAGCTCATTAAAAGTGTCTGTTTCCGACACCAATTAATCTTTTCTCACGATTTACCAAATCACAGGGTAGAAGAAGTGAAACAGAAACAAACACGCAAAAAAAGCCCACACTCCGTGACTAAAGAGAACTCAATTCCATGTGTGTGTTTATGTAAATGAAGCTGTGGAAATGGAAAGGGATAATTGGTGGCTTTGGGGTGGTCACTAATCCCCAGCTTGGTGTGTCCACCCTCCTGCTTTAGCATCGCTCTGATTTCAGTCTTCTACTCCTGCTCCTTTTTTCCCCCATCAGCCCCTGACAACTCGTTAATCACACGCTATACAATGTGACGGTGCACCATCACAGCTTTCAGTGTGGAGTTCTGCCCCAAATGGTATTCATGACGCCGGGGCAGTTATCGCAGCGCCTCCTCTTTCTCTTGCTTTTTTAAACTGGGGGAAACAAAGCAAACACTCATATGATGCTGTGTGGTTTTTCCTCTCTGTCCCCCTCTAGCTCTTTTAGCTACTTTGCTCCCTCTCTCCCTGTCTCTCTCTCTCTCTCTCTCTCTCTCTCACACACACACACACACATACGCACAAGCACACTTTTTCTCATGATTTTTCTCTCTCTATATCTTTCTCCACCCCCCCTCCCTCTCTCTCACACACACACTTTCTCTCATGCACTCCATCTCATTCTTCTCACTCACTCTCTCTCTCTCTCTCTCTCTCTCTCTCACACACACACATACACACATGCACACTTTTTCTCATGCTCTTTATCTCCCTATCTCCTTCTCTCTCATTTTCTCTCATGCTCCCTCTTTCTCTCTCCTCTCTCCTCCTATTCCTTCCCTCTCTTTCTCACTTTCTCTCTCTCTCTCTCTCTCTCTCTCTCTCTCTATCTGTCTCTTTCTCACACACTTTTTCTCATGCTCTCTATCTCCCTATCTCCCTCTTCCTCTCTCTCTCTCTCTCTCTCTCTCTCTCATTCCCTCTGTCTCTCTATCTGTCTCTCTCTCACACACTTTTTCTCATGCTCTCTATCTCCCTATCTCCCTCTTCCTCTCTCTCTCTCTCTCTCTCTCTTTCTGGGTTATGATGTCAGAGGGATTTCATTATGTTCAGCACTGTATAAGACTCTGAGGGCTGGAGAAATTCTTTTGACAAATTTACTCCATCTCAGAGCTGTTACACTGAGCTCTGCTGCGTTTAGCCGTTCCTTATGAGTGGCCATCTGCTCTGTTATGTGTACACATGAGTTTCGGTTTAATAATGAGCCTTAGTGTGTGTGTGTGTGTGTGTGTGTGTGTTAAAGCCTTGTAGTGACCAAGAGGATCGACAGAGAACAGCTTACGCACTTCGCATGCCCAGAGAAGGGGAAGAGTGCCCCAAAAGCATGGAGGCGGAGCCGTGTGTGTTCAACAAGAACTGCTTCCATTACAGCTACAACATCACCGGTAACTGAAACCCTACAGAATCCTCGAATCTGATTGGTCAGAAGGGGACAGTTAGTTTTCCAGAACAGCAGACAGTAGCGCAGCTCCAAAGCTCAGATTCCTATTAATTCGCCCGTTCTAATTCTGTGCTAGCGTTTCCATGGTAACGGGTCATTCGGAGGGATTCAGGATACTGTATGGCAAAAATGATAGGCATATAATAATAATAATAATAATAATAATAATAATAATAATAATAATAATAATTATTATTATTATTATTATTATTATTATTATATAAGTATTATTATATATAGTATTATTATATAATATAAGTAGGGTTATTTAATAAAGAATAGTTGTTGCCATGGTGACAGTGTCTTGATCTTTGAGGACTTTTCTTTACTGGTGCTTTGGTCTTTCCCCCGGAGTCACACATCCATTTCCGGCCCAGCTTTATGAGCATTATGCCTGAGATCATTGCTAGGAAAGCTTTTAGTGCTCCCTGTCTGCCCTTTTCTTCTTTTTTTTTCTTTTTTTGGATGACTGCATAGAGATACACAGACTGACCACGACACTCTGTCCAGGTCAGAAAGACCGCTTTGTGGTTTCTTCCTGAAAGTGAAGTAATTAAAAAATGAATGTTTCATTGTCTTTTTTAAAAATATGATAAAAATGTTTTTGTTATTCACCTTAATCACCAAAATTGTGTGTGTGTGTGTGTGTGTGTGTGTCAGACTGGAGCACGTGTCAGTTAAGTGCCAGCGCTGTGTGTGGTAGAGGGCTGAAGACCCGCATGCTGGACTGCGTGAGAAGTGACGGCAAGTCAGTGGACCTCAGGTTCTGCCAGGAGGTTTGTTCACACTTTAACGCTTTAACGCTATTACACCATTAATATCACACACACTACACCACACCATTGCTCAAATACTGATCAGTGGAACAGGTCACATGATGTGCAACATTTCAAACTTTGTTTTTGTAAATGTTCCATTGGGATGAATAAAGTATCTATCTATCTATCTATCTATCTATCTATCTATCTATCTATCTATCTATCTATCTATCTATCTATCTATCTATCTATCTATCTATCTATCTATCTATCTAGCATTTTCTATAAAGTTCATATGATCAATGAATAAAGTCATTATATGTAATAATGTGTTCATAAAGCATTATGCATGTTGCTGTAATCATTCCTGAAAAGACATTACAGGTTATGCAATTGAAATCAATGTTTGTGTAATTTAAATATAAAATGTTTGAATTATTCATCATAAGCGCTGTTTATAACACTAATCTGCTTAGAGTTGCATTTTTAGTCATGTTCAAACCGAGAAGTTATTTCACAAGTAAAGTTTTGTAGCTTAATTTTCTGATACTGAGCTCTGATTCATTCAGACTGTCCTACTGCATGGTACAAAGGTACCGGTGATATAACATGTTATAAACATTACTTATAATGCAACATAATGCACAATAAGGTGTAATGCATTTTCTTAAAAGATTATGGCAATGTGTATGATACTTAATGAATGATAAAAATGATAATCAGCATTGATGTGTGTGTGTGTGTGTGTGTGTACACATTAGCTGGGTTTGGAGCGGACGTGGCAGATGAACGCTTCCTGTACGGTGGAGTGCCCGGTGAACTGCCAGCTCTCGGAGTGGTCAGTGTGGACCGAGTGCTCTCAGACCTGTGGCCTGGACGGTGAGGCCAAAAAATAATTTTGCAGAATAAAATACACTGCAGTGATTGTCCATGGACTCCTACTGATGTGTAGCTGAGGGTTAAATCTGTAAAAACACAAAGCAAATGTTTTGTTATCCGTCTGTCTGTCCCTCCATCCATTGACCCATCCATCCATTGACCCATCCATCCATCCATACATCCATCCAACCATCCATACATACATACATACATCCACCCATCCATCCATTGATCCATCCATCTATTTATCCATTTATTCTGTCTGTCCATCTAACCATCCATCCACTCATCCATCCAACCATCCATTTACCAATTCATCCATCCATCCATCTTTCCATCCATCCATCCATCCATCCATCCATCCACTTTTTCATCCGTTAGTCCATCCATCCGTCCATCCATCCGTCCATCCATTCATCCACCTATTCATCCATTCATCCATGCATACATCCATCCATCCATACATCCATTGACCCATCAATCTTTTTATCCATTCAATCTGTCTGTCCATCCATCCATTCATCTATCCATCCATAAACTTTTTCAACATCCCATCCACCAAACACAAACATTGTCTTACTTTACACTTTCATCTATTCCTTCTGCCTATTAATACATGTATCTATCCATCCATCCAACCATCCACCTATTCATCCATCTATCCATCCATCCATTTTCCTCACCTATCCATCTATTCATCCATTCAACTATCCCTTCATGCACTGATCTATTCATTCACCCATCCATTGACCCATTCATCTGTGTATTCATTCAACCCCATCTGTCCATCCATCCATCCACCTATTCATCCATCCATCCGTCCATCCATCCATCCATCCATCCATCCATTCATTTTTCTCTCCATCTATCTATTTATCCTTTCAACTAACCAATCCACCCATTGATCCATCCATCCACCCAACATGGAGTATGCTACCTGTATACTGTAATAATTTTAAATGCTGATTTGACAGACAGACAGACAGATAGATAGATAGATAGATAGATAGATAGATAGATAGATAGATAGATAGATAGATAGATAGATAGATAGATAGATAAATAAATCTGTTCAAGCTTTTATCCAGGAACAAAACACCATGTAAACACACACACACACCACACACACACACACACACAAACACACACCACACACACACACACACCTCACAGCAGCATCCTTCCATCACAAACTCTGTCTCTGTGTAAAGGAGATGAGGAGAAGCTGTTTGTCCATTGACGTGACTATATCTCTAATCGGAATGAAAACTAATATTTAAAACAGTGTCACATGGACATCAGAGACGTACAGCAGGGAGGGTGTGTTTGTGTGTGTGTTTGTGTCTGTGTGTGTGTGTGTGTGTGTCTGTGTTTTACGGAGGTGTGTTAATCCTGTGTGGCCAAAGCACCAGGAAGCAGGATGAATATAAATGCAGGGAGTCGGAGACAGAGAGTGACAGCTCGCAGCGAGACTGGAAGACACAGGAACAGATAAAGAGACTGAGTCAGACAGAGAACGTGGCAGAATCTATTGTGCAGAGTGCAGACGCTACATTATCTCCCTCCTTCTCCTCTCTGCTCCGTGATGGAGGCTGGAGAAATGTGTTTATCCGAAAAAAAACCCTCCATTACAACGATCTGCTTTTATTTCATTATTTGATAAGCTAATGCAGTTTTGCCAAATCACTGTAAAGTCTCAGACCTCAGACTTCAAAACAATTAGAAAAAAGAAATGCCACAAATGTGAGTCAATAGGATGTTCAGAGAGATTTGAATTCTATGAGAAGTACTTAAAAGCTCAATCTAATTAGTCCCCGCTTTTAATAATGCATACCTGAATAATGAGAATAAACTGGATCAAATTGTGTATGAATTATTAATAGGTGATTAAATGAAACCTGTTCTTACTAAAGGACAGACTTTAAGACTCCACTGTATATCTCCTGTGTTTTCCATCCATCCAACCATCCATCCATTTACCTATCCTTAAAACATCCATCCATCCATTCATTTAACTATCCTTAAAACATCCATCCATCCATCCATCCGTCCATTTACCTATCCTTAAAACATCCATCCATCCATTCAACCATCCATCCATCCATCCAACCATCCATCCATCCATCCATCCATCCATCCATTTACCTATCCTTAAAACATCCATCCATCCAACCATCCATCCATTTACCTATCCTTAAAGCATCCATCCATCCATCCATCCATCCATCCATCCATTAATCCATCTATCCATCCATCCATCTAACTATTCAAGTAATATTACTAGGATTTAACAGCTATTCATCCATTCACCCTTTCATCAAAACTGTTATCCCTCCGTCCATCCATCCATCCATCCATCCATCCATCCATCCATCTGTTTACCTATCCTTAAAACATCCATCCATCCATCCACACCTCCATCTATTGACTCATCCATCCACCCATCCACCCATCCATTTACCAGTCTATAATACATTCATCCATCTATCCATCTATACATCCATCCACCGACTCATCCACCCATCCATCCATCCATCCATCCATCCATCCATTTACCTATCCTTAAAACATCCATCCATCCTTCTACACCTCCATCTATTGACTCATCCA